>NC_135505.1:84050603-84170603 GCF_052857255.1 Amblyomma americanum | reverse complement strand
AACGTTCGGCTTTGGCTCGAAGCTAGTGAAACCAGAATGTGTCGGATCGGCATCGAAACATCGGTTCTCTAACGAATCCTTGGTCGAGCGTCGCTCGCTTTCCCCAATTCTCCTCCCAACAAGGCATATCTCTGCCAGAATGTTCGCGTTATCAGTGCAGGTGCTGTCCACTCTACGCGGGTAAGCATGGTTGCACCTTATCTGCAGAAAGGAGCTCGCGGATTTCCGGGCCCCTTATCCCAGAATAGATATCTCTGCGGTGTAAATAACGTGATGCCAAACGGTTATGGCCTGGCTGGCAAAATCATCCTGTTTTGCTCCTGAACCGGTTTCGCATGCGTCAAGCGTTAATTAATTAATTAATTGGTTTTTTGGGGAAAGGAAATGGCGCTGTATCTGCCTAATATATCGTTGGACACCTGAACCGCGCCGTAAGGGAAGGGATAAAGGGGGGAGTGAAAGAAGAAAGGAAGAAGAGGTGCCGTAGTGGAGGGCTCCGGAATAATTTCGACCACCAGGGGATCTTTAACGTGCACTGACATCGCACAGCACACGGGCGCCTTAGCGTTTTTCCTCCATAAAAACGCAGCCGCCGCGGTCGGGTTCGAACCCGGGAACTCCGGATCAGTAGTCGAGCGCCCTAACCACTGAGCCACCGCGGCGAGGCATGCGTCAAGCGTTCCCCAACCGTCTTTTTTCTCCCAATTAGATACGCCTCGGTGTGCGCCACACCTAGTCGCACCTCCTGCACTACGCTTCCAAAAGTCGCACATTTCAATTAAAAAAATGCTTGGAAAAAGCGCTATAATAATACATACATAAAATATATATTACATAAAAGTATATATATTATATAAAATATATAAAGAACATAAAAAAGCAGAGCTCATAATGAGACTTTTTCGGAAACCATAGTAGGTGTGGAATTTTCGCTTTCAAACCCCTGACATCATGACAATTCAGGTGCGCTGCCGTTTTTGAGTTCAGAAAGAGCACACGTGGTCGGTGTAGCGGCGGTGGCCATCTTCTATTAAATTGCAATTTTTATTATTTTTAACAATAAACCACTGCTAGCAACTTTGTCCAGAACAGTTGGTAGCCGCTTGTGCAATGACGAAATTCGCGTTCAAAGTCACCACGAATAGCAACACGACGATCTCAGTGCTTTTGCAAACCACACATCTCACACTTTCACCCAAGTCTGATTTGTTGCGTTGGTGAAATTATAATCAGTGAAGGAGACATGAAACGAAGTATTTCAGCAGTAATTAATTTACTGAAGTGACTATCGCTCATAAATAAACTAAAGAATTCGGCGATGCCGATAGCAAGAAACGTGCTCGGTGGTCATCGAAGAGGAACCTTCAAGATATGGCGCTAAAAACAAATACAAGAACCCAGAATGATATCGAAATAGTTGCGCCTGACTGCATTCCTTAGAGATAAAGCTGATCGCATCTCGCATAACAGCGATATTCCTGCGCGCCAACGGTTTTGAACTCGAACAAACAAGTAGTAGAATGGTTTCGCGGCACTTCTTTTGTCAAAGAAGCATCGGCAGGATGCTTAGACGAAAAGTAAGGCCAACAGCAGCAAAGACAATGCAAAATAAACACTGGCAGTGTAAACAATTAGAGCGCAAAAAGCTTTTCACAGAGGCCGCGTCGTCGAATCGACGTCCACACTTGTACACGGTCACTAGGCTTGTATTGCGTGTGGCGACGGAAGAATACGCGGAATACGGAATAGCCGGCCAAAGTGCGGAAGGGGAGGTGTTCGCAAGGTGTGTCAAAAGATGACTCACACTCATCTGTTCTGGCTAGGCTAAACCAACCCACCCTATCATTGTAAATGTATTTTCGCAGAAAAGATGGCAGGGAGATTAGGGGGACCCAAACCGGAAAACGTACTTTTCCTTGTGGCAGCTGAGTGGTGGGTTACTGGAAAAAGGTCCATTCTGTGACCACCACCCCTTGAGACGGGTTATTCTTTTGTGCTTCGGTCTCCCTGCTTTGGAAGGATATACACAGAAAGTTCTCGGCCCTACTTTTTGTTCGCGGAAGAACTAATACTTGCCAGTCGCGGTCGAGGAAATGTCGCGGTAGATTTTACACACCTGGAGGGGTAATAGAAGTTCCCTCCTTTTTCTGGTACCTAAGTGCTGCCATCTATGGACAGAAAACTTACAAATCTGAGTTGCCTCGTAGCTGGTTAGCCCTCTTAAATTGAGCGCGGCTGACAGCGGCGGGCATTCTGTTGGACGACCGCCGAGCATTCTTGTTGCTAGGCCGCCACCAATTGATTCTGTCCATTGTGGGCGCAAGTTAGGCCAAATAAAAAGTTTCGTTTAGACACCATTTTCGCAGCCTTTCTGCTTTCCGTACTGCAATCACCACTTCGTGACAATATTGTGAATTACTTCTTCGGCCACTGAAAAGCGAGAAAATTACTGAACGAATCTCGCCAGGAAGTCCCTATGAGCGGAGCCGCTCCTAGTGCCTGTCTGTCTGTCTGTTGTTGTTGCCAGGAAGAAAGAAAGAAAAGAAAAGGAAAGTGCACAGGCCTGCTCACTGGCTCAAGCCGAGCCACAATCGCTACCACGTGCAGATAGTAGGAGAGTTGAAAGATGGGATAGAAAGACAGGATAATAAAGACGCGCTAAAGACAAGGCCGATCCCGGAGGTAGTGCGATACCGGGCCAACCGGTGGCGGGAGTGAAGCATCCTTCAAACTCTCCGCCACATTTTCAAAAATAAGTCGGACTTCTAACAAATGCTCTACGGGGTCCGGGCTCCTAGTGTCCTCTCTATGTTCATGAGGAGCGGACGCCGGCGTCGAGGAGAGTGGACGCATGCTACGTGCGCTCCGCAAATTTTCGATGTTTTCGTCGGTTTTGTCGTTTGTGCTCGCAAACTACTGAGCTATTTCAACGCCGGAAGTCTTCGCGACCACCGGGATACCACTCTTTCGGCAAGTGCAGCCCTCTTTTGCAATTTCTACAGACTTTTGGACTCACGCCACCCGGCCAGGCTGCTAAGCCTAACCTGGTGAGCGGCTCTTCGAGCCGCCCGCCGAGCGGACGCACAGGCTGGCTTGTCGCGGTGTAACTCAGCTGCGCCATGTCTCGCATGGAAGTAACTGTGGAAGGAGAGAGTATCCAGCCTGAAGAGCTCCACTCTCAAGTAGGTTGGTTTAAGGTTAATTATTCCAAAGCCAAGGCCCTCTCGAAGACAGGGGAGGGAGAGCAAGCTGGCGACCCGACCCGAGATGGGAGGCAAGACAAAGCTTCAGCGCACATAATGGCGATAAAGAGAGAGGGAAGGAAGCTGGCGAGGCAATCTGTTGGCACGCAGCAGACGCGCCTCTCCCCCGAGCTTCATAAAATAGTGCTCAGACCGAAAGGGGGTCTCAAACTGATCATGGAACGCACTGACGCAACAGTGGCGGACGCGGTGAAGATAGCGGCAGGTTTTAAACCGGCGGACGTTAAGGAAGATGTCGTGCTCGTCAACCACAAGCAAAACTCGATTCTCATAGGCACTGACAGCCAGGAGAGGATGCAAAGGTACCTGAAAATCGGCTCCATTCCAACGCCAAAGGGACGCGTTGACGCGTTCGTCTACCTGGCTACTCCTGACGGCTGTGGGAAAGGAGTTATACATGGAATTCCGGTCTCGCACACCGTGGAATTCATTCAAGATATGTTGAAGTGCTCGCGTAACCCGGGGGTGATGGGAGTCAGGAGACTTGGGCGTGAGTCTCGCAGCGTGTTGTTACTCTTTGAAGATGAGACAGTGCCGCACTGGATTTATTATGGAGGTATGCCGCTACGCTGCCATCTCTACAAGAAAAAATATGAGGTCTGTGTGACATGTGGCCAACTCGGACATCGAGCCGACGTATGCCCGAACCCAGACAACATTAAGTGCCGAGGATGTGGTATGAGCAACCCCCCTCGGGAACATACTTGTGACCCAAAGTGTGCCCTATGTGGGAAAGGGCACATACTCGGAGACAGGAAGTGCCGGGAACTGTACAGAACCCCGCACATAATTAAGAAGCGACAGTGGAAGGAACGAACGCAAGACAATGAGAGCAAGGCAACAACAGACAGCGAGAACAACGCATCTGGACGACAGAGCAGACCAAGAACCAGGGCAGAAGGGGGATTTCACATGCGACAGGACTCCTTCCCGCGCCTGGTGTCGGGGACAGGCTCTGGTGGTCACTGCCAGTCCACGGGACGCTCCAACTCCCGAGGTCGCTCGGGTTCCCGGGACCGCCTCAGCTGCAAGGGCCCTTCCAGCTCCCAGGGTCGTTCCAGTTCCCGGGGTCGTTCCGGCTCCCGGGGTCGTTCCAGCTCCAGGGGCCACTCCAGCTCTCGCAAGCGCTCCGCTTCCAGGGGGCGGGACAACACTGGCAACAAATGGAACATCGGAGCCCGGCCCAAAATCGAGGGACGCTCTGAGTGTCATCAGCAAGGGTCAACGCCGCCCACGGACAAGACCAACGTGCCGGATGACCACAAGAGGGTGAGCTTTGTAGATAAGGTCTCCCATACTCATCCACCCGGTGGGTCTGAGGACATCTTACAACTTAAACGCATGGTGGAAAAATTAACCGGGGCGGTTACGGCCCTTCAAAATGAAAACGCGGAACTTAGGAAGCAGCTGACGCTTAAGATCCAGATAGATAGGAAACGACAGGAAGCCGAAAAACCTCCACATAATACCCAGGAGAGTACGATGGTGGTGGAGAAATCCCTACCATCACCCAGCAAGAGAAAATCGTTGGAGGGCGCACAACCCGAACTTACGCTGGAGGAAGTCTGCCATAAACTGGAGACCAACATTCAGACCCAGATTCAGGCCCTGGATACCAAAATACAAGCGCAATTTCAGGCATTGGAAACGAACATGCAAAACCAAATTCAGTCGATTCTCTCCGCAATACAGGGACTCACAGACGTAACACAAGGACACAGGAATGAGCTCTTAGCCATCAATATATGGCAGCAAACTGTGGAACATACCATTCAGCAAATTCAACATGGTCATATACACAAAGAATAACAACTACTTGCTGTGGCAATGGAACTGCCGGGGGTATCGGCGGAAAAGGCCGATCCTCCAGCAGCTCCTTGCGTCTCTGAAGGTCCACCCAGAGGTTATCGCCCTCCAGGAGACTGGAGGCGCGTCAAAATTAATTGGTTATCAAGCTTTTAACGCCACAGGCGACAAACCTAATGTTACCACATTCGTTAGAAGGAACATTACGGCCATTGAACATGACACGGGCATCCGCCACATAGAGCACGTCCTCGTCGAACTTATTCCGGCTACAAAGACTCAACGCAGTCTTTTCATTCTGAATATTTATAGCACTCCACGTCAAAAGAAAGTTAAATTCGACTCCCTCTTCAGGAAAGTGATGCGTATAAGCAACAAGCACGCACTGGTTATTCTAGGTGACTTCAATGCCCACCACCCTGCGTGGGGCTACCCGCGGCCCTGTACGAAGGGGAGAGAGCTATGGCTAGACATACAGCAAATGGGCTTCACCCTGCTCACGGATCCTCTTACCCCCACAAGAATGGGTAACAGCGTGTGCGCTGACACGTCCCCAGACCTCACCCTGGTGAAGAATGCGGGTACAGCTAATTGGTCCAACTCCTTGCTAAACCTAGGCAGTGACCATTACATACTTGTCACGGAAACTGACGTTGGCCCTGCCAAGCGCCAAACGCGCTCCCCGCATATTATCGAATGGGACGCTTTCCGCGACGCTCGTAACCAGGACGGGAGAAAGGCAGAAATCACAAACATAGAACAATGGGCGGAGGAACTCCGCAGGGACGCCAAGAATGCGACTAAAACGCTCGACGACAACGCGGAACTTGAAGTACTAGACAGCCGCCTTCTTCATATGTGGGAGGCCAAAGCTAGTATGGAAAAGCGTTTAAAGAGACAAAAGTGGAATCGCAATCTCAGAAGACGCCTAGCGCGCCACAACAAAGAGATTGAGGCATATGCACTTAGACTCTGCGATCAGAACTGGGAAACAATGTGCGACAAGCTTGAGGGCAATATCGGCGTCGCCAAAACATGGAACCTCCTTCGGCACCTCCTCGATCCAGAAGGTAGCAAATTAACACAGCGACAAAATTTACAGAAATTAGGTTATAAATTTGAAGGTTCGGAGCAGGAACTCCTCGATGCAATTCGTTGTCGATATATAGGCTCCGCCACCAAAACTACCTTACCGCGCTATGAGGGTAAATCCAACAGCGACCTAGACGCCCCTATTCACGAATTCGAGGTTCGAGCAGAAATACTAAAACTGAAAGCCAAATCAGCCCCCGGACCCGATGGTGTAACCAACAAAATGCTTAGAAACCTAGATGACAAATCTATAACGGCGCTGACCAATTTCATGCAAGAATGCTGGGAGAAGGGTGAGATTCCCCAACAATGGAAAACCGCTAAGGTTATTTTCATACCTAAGCCAGGGAAACCGCTCAATCTAGAAAATCTAAGGCCTATATCCCTCACCTCTTGCGTTGGAAAACTGATGGAACATGTCATACAAACGCGACTAACCAATTTCATGGAAGACAACGACTTATACCCCCATTCGATGATAGGTTTTAGATCGCATTTGTCCACGCAAGATGTCATGATACAGCTCACACATGACATATTAGACATTAATCGCTGGATGCGAAAGTAATAGTGGGACTTGATCTCACTAAAGCTTTTGATAATGTAAAACACGAGGCGATACTAGAAAACCTGGCTCTTTTAAACGTCGGGGAGCGCACATACAACTACATTGCCAATTTCCTTTCGGACAGGATAGCGCGCATCCACTTTGGTGAAAGTCAGTCTCAAGACATACACTTGGGCAGCATAGGCACCCCTCAGGGTTCGGTACTTTCCCCTATTCTCTTCAACGTGGCCATGATACGGCTCCCGAAGAGACTGGAGGGGATAGATGGCTTGACTTTCTGCATGTATGCGGACGATATCACCATGTGGATGACCCGTGGCCACGACGCGCACATCGAAAGTACGCTACAGAAGGCCATAAATGAGGTCGAAAACTATGTCAGCCGTAGGGGCTTGCAATGCTCGCCGCAGAAGTCTGAACTTCTTTTTTATAGACCTCTGCATCAAAGACAAACTAGAACCATCCCTAACATCAAATTACAAACTCAAGGGGCGGAGATTCCTCATGTTGAAAAAATCAGAATTTTAGGAATGATTATACAAAGCAACGGGTATAACGGTGATGCAATAACTAAGATGGAAAACTGCGCGCAACAAACTATGCGGCTCATACAGCGGATTGCCAACAGAAGACACGGCATGAAAGAGCATAATCTCCTACGGCTGGTACAGGCGTTCGTAGTAAGCCGTATCTCGTATGCTGCCCCCTTCCTTGATCTTAAAGTTTCAGAAAAGGAAAAAATAAATGGAATTATCAGGCGATGCACGAAACAAGCTCTAGGATTGCCGATCCGTACATCCACTCACCGCCTCCTAGAGCTGGGAATGCATAATACCCTGGAAGAAATTACGGAAGCAGTGAGAACGTCCCAAATCGAACGCTTAGCCGGGACCACAACCGGCAGGGCCATTCTAGAAAAACTCAATCTTAGCCGAGATAACAGAACAACCGCCAAAGTTGACATGCTCGGAAAAATTCGAGACAATATAGTTGTACCCCCATTACCCAGGAATATGCATCCTATTCATCACTCAGTGCGCCGGGCCAAGCGGGCAGAGGCGCTAGAGAAACGCTTCCGCTCCTACAAAGACGAGGACGTGGTCTACGTGGATGCCGCTGAGTATGGTAAGAACACGATGACCGTCGCGGTCGTCAATAATAAACAACTCCTCAAAATAAGTGCCTCCATACTCTCGGGTAACCCAGAGACTGCAGAGGAAGCTGCCATAGCACTGGCTCGTGTAGGCACAAAAGCGAGATACATCATCAGTGACTCCAAAGTTGCCATACTAAATTTCAGCAGGGGCCGGGTCTCCCCTCTAACGAATACAATTCTAAGCCGTCATGTAATAGACCGGAAAATTACGCTAGTCTGGACACCAGCACATGCATCCCTGCCTGGTAATGAGACGGCCCACGAGTTCGCCCGAGGCTTTTCTTTCCGGGCGGACCCGAGCGAGGTGGTCTTTACAGACAGGGATCGCATGGTGACCTACAGAGAAATTACACAACACTATCGTTTGCAACGAGCTAGACTTCCTCCAGCGGATAGATCCTTGTCCAGATACCAAGCCATCAACTGGCGCCGGTTACAAACTTACACATTTCCAAACCCGGCCCTCTGGAGTCTTATGTACCCAGGGCAATTTTCAGAAAAATGCGCGAACTGCGAACTTAGGGCCACCTTGGACCACATACTATGGGAATGTCCTCATGCTCCCCGGGAGGGACGAGGTATTAACACAAAAGATCAATGGGAGACCTTACTACTGAGCTCCGACCCGGCGACTCAGTTACAACTCGTCCGACTGGCCGAAGCCGCCGCCGAGAGTCAAGACCTTTCGGCCGTCGTCTAGGCGGGTAGCCCTCTGGCTACCCTCTTTCTGTTGGATATTAAAAGTTTTCCTATCCTGTCTATGTTCATGAGCTCCTCTTAGCGCTAGGCCCTGTACTGGGTAAAAAAATTGAGTTTTACTTGATCAACAAATTTCTTGAGAAGAAAAGCCTCATCTTACTCGCCGGATTCCTATGAGACCTCATCTCGGGTAGAATTTTTGATCTGTTGTTCTAAATCATATAATTAAATTCGCAGTACATTGCAAATGATTCCTGGAGTCAGCAATATCTTTCCCGCTCGAAAAATTGAAAACTGGTTTTTGAGGGAAGGAAACTGTACAGTAACTGTCTCACATATCTCGGTGGACACCCGACCCGCAGAGTAAGGAAGGCATAAAGGAAGGAGTGAAAAAAATAATGAATGAAGAGGGGCCGTAGTGGAGGGCTCCGGAGGAAGAGAAGAAAACTTTGATAAGGCAAATGAAAATTCTTTTTTTGGGGAAAGGAAATGACACAGTATCTGCCTCACATTTCTGCTGACACCTGAGACACCTGAACCGCTCCGTAAGGAAAGGGATAAAGGAGCGAGTGAAAGAAGAAAGGAATAAGGAGGTGGCGTAGTTGAGGGGCTCCGGAAAAATTTAGATCATCTGGGGGTATTTAATGCAATGACATCGCACAGCACAGGGGCGGCTTTGCATTTCGCCTCCTTCGAAACGTGGCCGCTGCAGTTGGGTTCGATTGCGGTTACTCCGGATCAGTAGCCGAGTACCATTTGCATTTCGCCCGAGCCGCCTGAGCAGGCAATCGTTTTAAGCATAATCCGCGTTGGTGAACGTCAATTGAACGCTGTGTGTCCGAACATTTGCCAGTGACCTCCACTATGGCACCACTTTCTTCATACTGTAACGTGAAGATGTGCACACCAAAAGGGAAAAATATATTTACAGGGAAACAGCTTACAGCCACGCAGCCGAACACCCGGGCATGCGAAGCCCAGCAGCAGAAACGCACTTCGTCCTCTTCGCGTTCCAAGCGCGAGCGCACCAAGCACGAGCGTTCCAAGCACAAGCACAACCGTAGCATAACTCCCGGCGGCAAAAGCACCGTCCCGGTGCTAAGTGGATGATGTAGCAGGCGTGTGGTACGGTTTGAGACGGACTACATGAACGACGTCCGTCAAAGGGCTAGTGGACGACGTCGGAGCATGAAGAGGTGTAATCTCGTAGGTCACGTCGGTCACCTGACGGAGAACTCGATAAGGGCCACTGTACTGACGTAGAAGTTTCTCAGAGAGACCGACATGGCGAGAAGGAGACCAAAGGAGGACGAGTGAGCCCGGCGGATAGTGTACTGGGCGATGCCGGCGGTCGTAAACTGACTTCTGGTAGGTCTGAGATGCGGTGAGCCGGTCTCGGGCGATTTCACGGGCCATAGTTGCTCGGGAGATGGCGTCACGTGCATACTCTGTGGTCGAGGCAGTAGAACTCGGTAGTAATGTATCCAATGGCAGCGCAGGATGCCGACCAAACAGAAGGTAGAAAGGAGAATAGCCGGTGGTATCATGCCGCGACGAATTATAAGCAAATGTTACATAAGGCAAGGCAACGTCCCAATCGCGGTGGTCGGGCGAGACATACATGGATAGCATATCGGTCAGAGTCCTGTTGAGGCGCTCGGTAAGCCCGTTCGTCTGGGGATGGTAAGCTGTAGTGAGCTTATGCTGCGTGCCACAGGACCGGAGGATATCGTCAACTACTCGGGACAAAAAGTAGCGGCCGCGGTCCGTCAGCAATTGGTGTGGAGCGCCGTGGTGAAGGATTACGTTCTGCAATAGGAAGTCGGCGACATCGGTTGCGCAACTTGTTGGTAACGCACGCGTGATAGCGTACCGGGTCGCATAGTCGGTCGCGACAGCAATCCAACGGTTGCCGGAGCAGGACGTCGGGAAAGGTCCGAGAAGGTCGAGTCCAACACGGTAGAATGGTTCGAGAGGTACGTGAATAGGCTGTAGAAGGCCAGCAGGCAACGTTGATGGTCTCTTCCTGCGTTGACAGAGGTCGCAGGAGGCAACGTAACGCCGAACAGAGCGGTACAGACCAGGCCAAAAGAAGCGGCGTCGGACCCGATCGTATGTGCGGGAGACGCCGAGGTGGCCTGCGGTCGGTAGGTCGTGTAGTTCCGCTAGGACAGATGAACGGAGACGCTGGGGAACGACTAGCAGGAGCGGATGTCCGTCAGGACGAAGGTTGCGGCGGTATAGGACGCCATCCTGAATGACGAACAGTTGCAATGAAGGATCTCGGCTGGCACAGTTGAGGCGATCAATGAGAATACGCAAGGAAGAGTCTTGTCGCTGCTCGTCCGCGATGTTAACCAGATCGGAGATAGCGAAGAGGCACGGGCCGAGGTCGTTGTCTCCAGGATCAGGCGGCTCTACAGGGTGCCGAGACAGGCAGTCGGCGTCTTGATGGAGACGCCCTGACTTGTAATGAACAGTGTAAGAATACTCTTGGAGGCGCAACGTCCAACGTCCGAGCCGGCCTGTGGGGTCTTTCAGTGAAGACAGCCAACAAAGGGCGTGGTGATCGGTCACTACGGAGAATGGACGGCCAAACAGGTACGGTCGGAACTTAGCTACGGCCCAAACAAGAGCTAGACACTCGCGCTCTGTAATTGAGTAATTTCGCTCACCTGTAGAAAGGAGGCGGCTGGCATATGCAATAACGCGTTCTTGCCCTTGGTGACGTTGGGCTAGCACGGCGCCAATCCCATAACCGCAGGCGTCTGTGCGAACTTCAGTCGGAGCCGACGGATCAAAATGGGCCAGAATAGGTGGGGAGGTGAGTAAGTCGACTAGCGAAGAAAAGGCCTCCTCTTGGGCAGGGCCCCAGGTAAAAGGGGTGTCTTTCTTTAGAAGGTCGGTCAGGGGGCGAGCGGTGCCGGCAAAATTTTTGATGAAACGGCGGAAGTACGAGCAGAGGCCGACGAAGCTGCGCACATCCGTAGACGACTGGGGAATAGGGAAGTCCTTGACGGCTTTAACTTTAACAGGATCCGGGCGGACACCAGAAGCGTCGACTAGATGTCCGAGAATGGTGAGTTGGCGGCGACCGAATTGACATTTCGACGAATTGAGCTGTAGCCCGGCTCGACGGAAGACAGAAAGAATGCTCGCCAGTCTTTCGAGGTGCGTGGTAAACGTGGGCGAAAAAACCACAACATCGTCGAGGTAACATAGACATGTGGACCATTTAAAGCCGCGAAGCAAGGAGTCCATCATTCTTTCGAAGGTAGCTGGCGCATTACAGAGACCGAATGGCATAACTTTAAACTGATATAAGCCGTCCGGTGTGACGAATGCCTTTTTTTGGCGGTCATTGTCATCAACAGAGATTTGCCAATACCCGGACCGAAGGTCAATTGAAGAGAAAAATTTGGCTCCGTGAAGGCAGTCCAAAGCATCGTCTATTCTTGGGAGTGGATAGACGTCTTTTTTTGTTATGTTGTTTAGGTGCCGGTAATCAACGCAAAAGCGCCAGCTGCCGTCCTTCTTTTTAACCAGCACAACTGGTGAGGCCCAAGGGCTCGACGAGGGCTCTATGATGTCTTTACGGAGCATCTTGTCCACCTCTTGCTGTATGATGGTGCGTTCTGTACTGGACACTCTGTAGGGTCGTCTGTGAATAGGAGCTGCGTCACCGGTGTTGATGCGATGCGTGACCACAGATGTTCGAGCCAAAGGGCGGTCATCGAAGTCAAAGATGTCGCGAAAAGACGACAGAAGATACCGAAGGTCGTGAGCTTGCCCTGGTAAGAGGTCAGCAGCAATCATTTTTGCATATTCATCAGGTGGTGGGACGTCAGAGTCGCGGCAGTTCGACGAGGGTGGGACGCTTCTCACCGCCGATACGACGCATTCGGCAGCAGGGCACAGCGTGACGAGCGACATACCTTGTGGGAGCGGCTGAACGTAAGAGGCAAAGTTGAGAACCGGAAGGGACGCTTGATTTGCCGACATGGTGACAACTGTATGCGCAAGGGCAACACTGCGTGTAAAGGGCACATCAGGAACCGGAGTAATGATGTAGTCACCATCGGGAACTGGCGGGACCGAGGAGAAACGGACATA
Source organism: Amblyomma americanum (assembly GCF_052857255.1). Lineage (NCBI taxonomy): Eukaryota > Metazoa > Arthropoda > Arachnida > Ixodida > Ixodidae > Amblyomma > Amblyomma americanum. The sequence continues at coordinate 84,157,906 of NC_135505.1, read as the reverse complement.
AGTGGCGGCATCGGGGTCCAGGCGGACAAAGTCGGCGGTGCACAGTCGGTGAACAATTGGATCCGGTGGCTCTGAAGGAACAGGTAGAGCGAGTTGAACGATGCTTGTGGCGCAATCTATAAGGGCGGAATGGTCGGTGAGAAAGTCAAGGCCGAGAATGATGTCATGAGGGCAGTGTTCGAGGACAGTGAAGAGCGCAGAAGTATGGCGGCCGGCTATTGAAACACGAGCAGTACACATTCCGACGACAATAGACATACCGCCATCTGCAACACGGACCACAGTTGAGGGGGCAGGAGTGAGCACTTTCCTTAGGCGACGGCGAAGACGAGCATTCATGACTGAGACGTGCGCTCCAGTGTCGATCAGAGCGGTAACAGGGACCCCGTCCACGTCGACGTTAAGGATGTTCCGATGAGCATGAAGAGTTAAAGGAGGGTTTTCTGGTCGGGTCGTCAGAGCAGCATCACCCCAGACGCTGCAGCCATCAGTTTTCCGACCGGGAGCGGGCATATGGGGCCGGCGACGAAGGGCGGCGAGGTCGGGGCGATGGAGATTGACGGCTCTGAGGTGACGACGAACGGTTGGTAAGCGGGGTCTGAGCGTTGTGGCCAGAAGAGGTCGTTTCCGAGGGCGAGGGAGAGCGGCGGGAATATGCAGAACCCGGCGGGTAGCGGCTGTAGGTCGAGGACGGACGGCTTCGGCAGTGTCGAGATATGTGGCCAACTCGGGAGCAGTTAAAGCAGATGGGCCTGTCATCAGGTGTTCTCCATTCATCTGGATTGCGGCTGCGTCGAGGGTAGTATGCACGTTCAGAACCGAGCTCCGGGGACATGCGGCGAGCTTATGGGGCACTAACTGAGCAAACAGGTTGAATCCCAAGATCGGCAAATTCTTTGCGAACGACAGCCTGTATAAGGGATACTGCTGGAGTACTGTCTGTTGCGGGTGGATGAAACGCAACGGGGGACATTGCCTCTACTTCTTGGCGCACAAGCCGTGTCAGGCTCTCAGATGTCGGCAGACGGCTCGGTGGAGTCGAGTCTACACAGGACGACGTCGCAGTCGTATTCGGCAACCGCGTGAACTGCGGAGAAATTCGGCGGCTCTTCGCTTGTTCGAACCGGCGGCATTCCTTGATGATTGCGTCAACCGTTCCGCAGTCCTTGTATACAAGAAGGTTAAAGGCGTCATCTGCGATGCCTTTGAGCACGTGACCTACTTTGTCGCACTCTGACATAGTGGCGTCGACTTTCATGCAGAGAGCTAATATGTCCTGAATGTATGATACATAGGACTCTGTGGACGTTTGTGCACGGCATGCGAGCTCCTTCTTCGCAGCGAGCTGACGCCCGAATGGCTTACCAAACAGGTCACAAAGCTTGCGCTTGCAGAGATCCCAGCTGGTGAGTTCATCCTCGTGGGTCTCGAACCATACCCTGGCAGTGCCCGTCAGGTAGAAGATGACGTTGGCCAACTTTAGGGTCGGGTCCCACCTGTTGTGTGTGCTCACGCGCTCGTACATTGCGAGCCAGTCCTCCACGTCGACGCCGTCCGTTCCGTTGAAGGTCCCAGGATCTCTCGGATGGGCAATGATGAACGCCGGGTTGGCGGACGCCGACGGAGCGGCCCCTTCGCTGGTCATGGTTGAAGAGCCGGCGAGCTGACGACCGCTGCGAAGTTCCGTGCTTGCTGTGGCTGTACCCCGCACCTCCACCAATAATGTAACGTGAAGATGTGCACACCAAAAGGGAAAAATATATTTACAGGGAAACAGCTTACAGCCACGCAGCCGAACACCCGGGCACGCGAAGCCCAGCAGCAGAAACGCACTTCGTCCTCTTCGCGTTCCAAGCGCGAGCGCACCAAGCACGAGCGTTCCAAGCACAAGCACAACCGTAGCAATACTTTCGCTGTCTACTTGCGGCAGTTCTTATCCGTCCCTGTAGACAAACTGCATGGGCGTTGGCCCTTACTAGGAAGGGATGACACCTGGAAACACCTGGATCTGAAAATGAAACGCCGAGGCGCCCGTGTACATGTTCAAGAACCCCAGGTGGTCAAAATTATTCTGGAGACCTCCACTGCGGCACCTCTTTCTTCCTTTTTATGCGTTGCATATTGCAATCACTCAGTTCAGCCCTTGGGCTCGGCCGGGCAGCCACCAAACCACGTGACGTGACGTCGCGGCAGCCGGAGGAAAAGCTGGGCCCCAACTGGCGCGGTCGCGCGCGGCCGCAGCCACCAACTGACTCCCGCTCCTCCCGCTAGGGGCGCTGCGCTATGATTGACGTCACGGCATATGTATAAAAGAGCTGCGGTCCTTCGCCGGGACAGTCTTATAACCCTGTCACACGGGCATTTCGAGGGCCCTCGAACCGATAGTCTATCGACTCAAAGGCGATCGAGCGCTGCTAGACGGGCAGTTTCAATGGCGATCGAGTCAATAGCCTATCGAGTTAACGGCGCAGCACGGAACTCCATCGAGATATGCAACGCATTCTTGGCTTAACCAAGCTAAGCCTGGCCATTTTTTTTTCTTTCACTCCCTTCTTTGACACTTTCCTCAAGGCACGGTTCAAGTGGCCCTTTGATATATATATATATATATATATATATATATATATATATATATATATATATATATATATATATATATATAATTCAAAGTTAAAAACGCTTCATTTAGGCATAGATTTATTTTGAGTCGACGTTTCGGACAGAGCCTGTCCTTTCTCAAGACTGAGGTTACAGGGGTCTTCTTCCTCTTCTTAAGGAGTTGGCACTGGCACACATGTACGACACATGAACAAAAGAAACAAACGGAGGCAAAGAATACTAGAAAAGATACAGATAGAAAGGAAAAAAAGGGGGAACAAATAAAAAAGAAAAACGTGTTGTCCCCCGCCGCCCACCCCGAAGCCGCGGGGAGCCGACCCCGGACGAGGGAAACAAAAAAAAAGGAAAACACGGAGCGGGAGGGGATAATGGCTACCCATCAAGGCAACAGAGCGGCGGCGTGTAAGGTGGACAGGAGCAGACGGTGGCGGGATCGCCCAACACACAAAAGTTAGACGCGTGCACTCGCGTGCCCCGACCATAAAGAGTAAACAAATAAACAGAATAAAATGCAGACAGGGCCGGAGCTTCCGTTATCTGGAACCACTTCGGCAGCCAGAGCCAAGGCCGAATCAGCGGCGCCGTGAGCTTAACTAAACACACGTGCACTGTGCATGAAAACACCCAGACACACAGCAGTAAAACGTCCGAGCTCATGCCAGTGTCGTGTGGCGGCTAAATGACAATGGCGGGAGCATTTAAGCGAGTAAGGTGTACAGAAACAGACGGTGGCGGAATTGTCCAACATATATAAGTTGGAGATGCTTGCACTCGCGTGACCTGGCCAGAAAAAGTAAACAAATAAGCAAAATAAAATGCAGACAGGACAGGAGACTTCCGTCATCTGGAACCATTTCCGCAGCCCGAGTCAAGGTAGAATCAGCGGCGCCGTGAGCTTAACTACACACACGTGCACTGTGCCTGAAAACACCCACAAAAGAAAAAAAAGTGGAAAAACATCCGAGTTCGGCCAAGTGTGGTGTGGGAGGTAAATATAAATATATATATATATATATATATATATATATATATATATATATATATATATATATATATATATATATATATATATATATATATATATATATATGAGACAGCTACTGCGTCATTTCCTTTCGCAAAAAACTCGATCATATGTGGATCTTCAACGTGCACTGACATCGAACCCGACCGCGGCAGCTGCGTTTCGATGGAGTAATAATAATAATAATTGGTTTTGGGGGAAAGGAAATGGCGCAGTATCTGTTTCATATATCATTGGACACCTGAACCGCGCCGTAAGGTAAGAGATAAAGGAGGGAGTGAAAGAAGAAAGGAAGAAGAGGTGCCGTAGTGGAGGGCTCCGGAATAATTTCGACCACCTGGGGATCTTTACCGTGCACTGACATCGCACAGCACACGGGCGCCTTAGCGTTTTTCCTCCATAAAAACGCAGCCGCCGCGGTCGGGTTCGAACCCGGGAACTCCGGATCAGTAGTCGAGCGCCCTAACCACTGAGCCACCGTGGTGGGGCCGTTTCGATGGAGGCGGAATGCAAAAGGCGCCCGTGTGCAGTGCAATGTTAGTGCACGTTAAAGATACACCGGGGGTTGAAATTACTCCAGAGCCCTCCACTACAGCACATCCTTCTTCCTTTCTTCTTTCACTCCCTCCTTTATCCCTTCCCTTACGGTGCGGTTCAGGTGTCCCCCGACATATGTGAGACAGATACAGTGCCATTTCCTTTCCCCAAAACCATTTTTATTTCTTTTTTTTTACGTGCACCGACATCGCACAGCACGCGGGTGCCTTTCCGTTTGGCCTCCATCGAAACGCGGCCCCCGCGGTCAGGATCGAACTCGAGTAGCCGAGAATCCGACGTTCAGCCGAGCTACAGGCGTTCCACCACGCTCCGTCGCCGCCGCCGGGAGCGGTTCGGGTGTCCACCGATTCATGTGACACAGTGAATGTGCCGCTTTCATTCCTCAAGAACAGTTTTCAAAACCAATCAATTTTATTAAAAATCAAAGGAAAGGCGCATAGCGGGCCCCCTGCAAAACTGTACAGCTCAGTCGGATCCTTCCACATTATCTCTCCCCGTTCTTTTTCCTTTCCGTGTTATCTGATTTATATCTGATACGGGTCCCATTTGGACCCAAGATATTACTTATTTTTGGGAATATGGCGGAGTGCTTGAAGCTTGCTTCACCTCCGCCACAGGTTAGCCCGGTATTGCACTGCCTCCAGGATCGGCCTAGTACACTATAGCGCGCGTCTTTTATTTGCGCCTGTTATTTCTATCTTTGCTCTCCTATATTAATAGTATGTCAATATATGTGCTTGACTGGAATTTTCCCACGTGCCATGCAATCAGCAAAGTTAACAGTTATATCCAAGAAAGGTGATAGGAACAGGATGTCAAATTATCGTCCTCTATTCGTTTTACCAGTTTTTTCCAAAGGCCCGGAGAAGATAATTTGGAAGCGCCTATCCTCATTTACTGACCGTCATAGCCTTAGACGTTGAGCCCAACATGGGTTTCTGAAGAACAAATCGACTCAGCTGGCACTTTCGGCTCAAAAAGAATTTATTCAGGAGAATTTTGAACACAAAAACACGGTGTTTGTACTGTATATTGAACTTGGACCGAATATATATATTGAGTAATAACTTTGCGAACCATTAGCGTCTTCTTTCTGTATCCTGTCCTCTGAGGGAGGGCTGAATGCACACACTAAGAGCGCCGAACAACGCAGTACCAATGCTGTCGTTCAGAAGAAAAAAAATGAAGACAGTCACCAACGCAATAGTTTATCAACGGCAGCGAACAAAAGAGAATGCTACAAAGCGATTTTTAAACATATACTGCCGGTCACGGGAATCACGTGGCATGCCACAGAACAGTAACACATTTATTTATTTAAAATGTGAACAGCCTTCTAAAGGCTCCAAGTTACGACAAATCATGTAGCTGGGAAGGTGTGTGTTTTTCACGTTCTTTTTTATTGGATCTAAAAGGAAATACCGCGCAAAAGGAGCGCTCATGAATATATGATTAGCACACTCTAACTTACTAGCTACCTAATTGGATGGTGGCCCCAATACTGAGTACATAGGCGTTCGTTCTCTGTTTTGGTTTGTTTGCAACGTCTAGGAGATGAGTGACTGCCAATGTTGTTTAAAAAGCCGATAACATAAAAGATAAATTTGCAAATCTCAGAATGAATGTTAAAAGCTTAAGTTGGTTGTATCTCTTGGCTGCTGTGTCATGTTGATTTTATTGAAACGCAGCTCTGACCAGGCTTTTATAGAACCATGTCTGCGCAGGTATCCTTGTCATAGGTCAGCGTTCCATCATCACAGTTATCTTGGAACTGGTCGATGCAAATTTGAGGGGTGTTTTCTGTTGCTGCTCTTGTCACCCACAGGACGCACTCTGCGAATGTAGTAAGGAGATATAGTTAATAATGGCGTGAAAACATTACGCAATTTTCAGCGAAAGTTTGGTACACACAGCTCTAGTGTGCACCGCTTCCGGCCGTTAACCGGTACTGCACTCAGCACCTCCAAAGGGCGGCATGTTCACTAGGGTCTACGGTTGCGACGTGTTCACTGTATTTCTCGCACAGCCTGCCATAGGCAGGTTTCGGTATGAAACAAGTGAGATCAGAAAGAAAAAGTTCCTTGAGGAAGCGAACACAGCATTCTAACTTTAATTTGTGTACAAAACTTACTGGCCAGAAAAATGAGTTCTTCTAACAAATAGATGGTTTTTTATCTCTTACATTCCACGTTATGTTTTCTTAACAGACTAAAGCAGGTAAACATTATGGACCGCAGCCTAATAACTGTAAACCATTTCATCGAGGTGATCTTGAGCGGAAAGATCCTGAGTAGCAACTTTGCCCTGCCGCTTTCAAACAAATCATATATCTGGCACAAAGCTCGTGAGAGCTTGTCCGAGAGTCTTCTATCCCCACAGCCATCTGTCATCTATTCTAGGATTGCGAAACAGACTGAAGATTCGATTTCTTCTGCACAATCTCTCCCCTTATCGCTTACCTTGATGATTCAAGATCGGAAACTCCAGCACAATGCAGTTTTTGTAGTCTGAGTAAAAGTAATGGTTGGTTAGTGGGTGGTCATTGTCTGTAAATATTATAAATAAGAATTGATCTGTTAGTTGGTGGTCGTAATCTGTAAAACAATTCAATAAAGCCGTAAATTGTATTGTTCGGCTTGAACGTGTCCAAATGGCGTATTTCGCAAATGTTAAAAGCTTTCTAAAGGCTCCAAGTTACACCGAATCTTGTAGTTGGTAAGTTGTGTCGTTATCAGGTTTATTTTAGTGGATTTAAAAGAAAATAACTTGCGAAAGCGGCACTCATGTTAGTTTGGATGCATTATGGAGCTTCATTGCTATAAATTTCAGCGCTCAATATGTGGCCCACAAAAAGGGATTTTTTTTTTTATGAGTGGGCGTTGTTCGGTCTTTTAGATCTCCTCACCTGCTGTCCAAACAAAGCGTTGCAATCATTGGTCCGATGATGGCAACAACTACCAGTGCTGAGAGTACCGCGCTATTCTTTTCATATAAGAAGTACTTTATCATGTGAAGAGCTAATGTTATCTACTTCCTGGAATGTGGCACATGCAGGGCTCAGTAAGTGGGACGGACAATTACACTATTACCAAAGTCATTTATTCGAAGGTTTACTGGAAAGTGTTTGGAGGAAAGTTTCCTCCAAACACCTTCCAGTGAAGATTCAAATGACTTTGTTAACAGCGCCATTGGTCACATCTTTCAGCCTTGTCTTCATAACGATGGCGCAAGAGTACAAATATGAACTCAAGATACCGGACATTTTCTAGCTGCCATGGCTACTTTATGAAAACCAGTAACATGGTAGAGCCAATGATTTTCAAGCAGAAGATGAATCAAACCAAATAAGCGCGCTTTCATCTCACACCAGCGTTATCACATTGAACAGGTTACTTCATAGTCCTCTTTCCTTTGTATGTTCATAGTATTATCAGCGATGTTTTTATCGTTGTAGTCGCTCCTATTTCGGAAGTCCCTTGCAAGACAATATTGATATGCGGTTACAGGTTGTCTGCAGGATAACTTTTCAGAGAGCTGTTACTTGTCTTGTAATTTAGGGTGTTTCTATTCACTAATAATCAGATTATGTGAACTGTCTATTGCTGCAGCATGTTCCTGTTTACCGTTATTAATGACGACCACATTTGTGTCAGGCGTTGGTCCTTGCCGTAAGTGGTAAGTGAAATTCCTGCAACAAGAACAAAAAACGGTTAGTCAGGGGGAGCTGCCATTCTGGCCCCACCGACAAGAAGAAAAAAAATCGGGTGGGGGGGGGGGCACTTTGTTGACCTAAAGTGCGGTGAGGTGAAAACCTTTAGCGCACTGTTGCGGTCTGTCACTGATTTGTGGTTAAGATGTTCATTAACTACACAATTTTTTGTGAATCATAAATGCTGGAGACACTGGAGGGCGTATGGGAGGCATCCGTCTGATTAGACGCCTTTTTAGCAAACTCTCTCCAGCGTCCTAGAGAAGGGGAACTACATATGCGTTGGCAGGAAGTGCCGTAGTCGTTAGCACGCTCGGCTGCGGAACGGTAGGATGGTGGTTCGAATCCCATCGTGCATTAAGATTTTTTTTCTTATCGAGTTGCTGAAGAGCATGACATCGGACGGACAGGCTCATGGCCACGAGTATGAGCCATTAAATGCTTTCGCCTTAAAAACGCGCAGAGAAAGGGGATAGTCTGTGCTGGACGAGCAGCAAGTCTCCGTTTCTACCATCGGATAATGAGTGGAAGTTACGCCACCGCGTCGCCACTCAAAGGTGCGATGTGTCTGCGGTCGCCTTCACTTAGGGAGCGATTTATCCTCCGATCGAATACACCTTTAAAAGCTATGAGGGCTCTTAAGCGATCTTTGAGATGAAATGCAGTGACATTAGAGCTAAAGTGGCTGTTTGGGCTTTTTGGTCAGTGTTCATGGTTAAAGAATGCAGTGCGAAAAGACAAGGACAAACGAAGAAGTGCACAGGACTGGCGCTGACTACCAACACATCTATTCAGAGAAAAGAGCAGCTTTTATGATGCCGTCCAAAACCCACGTGACCAAATAAAACAGCAGTCGTGGGAAAACTATCTAACCCAGATACACATCGTTACACACAATATCAAAGTAACAGCACATCGAGGCGACGCTACGTCAGCCCCGAACCCAATACTTGAGGACCAGGAAGAGCCATAAGATACCAGCATAAAAAAAAGGAAGAGTTATCGACTTTTTACGCCTTCGCAGCACGAAGCAAAGTCTTGTTATTTCGAACTTTTTAACTTTTCTATGACTCTGTATGGCTTTGAGCGGTTGACTCAGCTTTAGCGTAGCGTTTTGTTTTGTTTTGTTTTGTTAAGCGTTTCGCCCCTTGACTCTGCTTTGCTTCGACTTTTGACACAGTTTTGCGGTGACTATGTTGTTGTTTTTGCCTTTTTTTTGGTAGTTTGTTCCTTGTTTCTGTCATTTGCCTCGTGCTGCGAGGGCGTAAAAAGTCGCTAACTCTTCCTTCTGTAGGCTGGTATCTTATGGCTCTTCCTGCAAACTTCTTAATCTCATCCGCCCACCTAACCTTCTGCCGCCCCCTGCTACGCTTGCCTCCCCTTGGAATCCACTCCGTTGCCCTGAAGGAGGTAGTGGCTATCTTACCTTCGCATTACATGCCCCAGCCAAGCCATTTCTTCCTCTTGATTTCGACTAGGATGTCATTAGCACTCGTTAGTTCCCTCACCCACTCTGCCCGCTTCCGGTCTCTTAACGTTACGCCTATTATTTTTCTTTCCATAGCTCGTCGCGTTGTCCTTAACTTAAGCTGAACCCTTTTCGTTAGCCTCCACGTTTCGGCCCCGTAGGTGAGTGCCGGTAAGATAGAGCTGTTGTACACTTTTCTCTTGAGGGATATTGGCAAACTACCATTCATGATCTGAGAGAACCTGCCATATGCGTTCCACCCAATTCTTATCCTTCTAGTTATTTCCCTCTCATGATCCAGATCAGCCGTCACTACCAGCCCTAAGTAGACATATTTCTTTACTACTTCCAGCACCTCGCTACCAATTGTGGACGGCTTTTGCCCTGCTAGACCGTGTTGGATCTATTGATAACCACGAAAGTTCGATACACACTCAAAACGAAAAGGTTTGACATACACTGCATAGGAAACTGAATGAGCTACTTTTGTGGTTTCGTTTTTGAAAACTAACCTATAGAAAATAACAGCAGCGTGAATGGATGAAGGACTGAAGGCCGGACGGTCCCGACCCGTAATTCGAGGCCCTGCAGAGTGCTATAAGCACTGCTAAGGTGAGTTTTTATACATTTTCTGGGCCGCCTGTTAGCGAGACGTGCGATTTAAGTGCCTAGTCGTATAGAAAGAACGACTCCTACTTAGAAATGACGTCATGATCGCGTGTAGAACAAGCACAAGTGTAGCACTGGGGTGTATGAGCTTTAGCAGCGTTCGATAAGAGCTTTGGAGCTCTTGTCGCACCACCTGCCGCGCGATAATGAGCGAGTGCTTGAGCACGCCCTACAGACAATCTAATTAAAGGAGAAAAAGTATGAAAGCGAAGTCTTCGTCGAATTCCTATAGTGAAGTTGGAAAGTTCTCGTTTGACATAACGTCACCATTTGTCAGTAAAAATCGTGTTTAAAAGTTTGTCAACATCACCCGCGGCGCGCCGAAACGGGTGGTAAAAGCATTTCTTGCCTAGAAAATTGCCAAAATGGTTCATTTTCGCTGCCCTCAAGGCTTCACTGAGTTTCGTGTACCGACAGCCTTTCTTAACAAGAGATTTCTTCACCTGATGCGCCTGGATTACTAAACTGCATTAAAAAGACCGCAGCGGTGACCAAGTGGTTGAGCATCCGCCTTGCATGCGGGTGGTGCGCGGTTCAATCCCCAGTGCCGCCGGATACCCACCGGTGATACAATAGGTGCAAGCTTTCCCCTGGTCTGGTGCTCGGCTTATAAAGGGTGAAATGCTTGGAAATGTGTCTTTGACCCCATCTTGAGAAGTCGAAAATACCTTGTGCCGTGGCGCTCTTTGGCCATAGATGCCTTTGCGCCATAAAAATCCATATTCATCACAACTGCATTAAAGTCATCGAAAAAGTGAAGCAGACTAATTCGCTTAGTAAAAATATGTCCTAACGGTCCAGTTAAAACGTACGTAATGTGGCCATTCGCGCCCTTGAAAGCGAGAATATAAGTTGCTCTCGGGGGGTCCATGCTGAATTCCGTCCGTGTCGCGGCCAGGCAGTCGAGATCTCCATCCTTGTCGATGTCGTAGAGAGCAACGCCATATGGAGAAATCGCAAGCGCCTGGAACCAAAAATGTGCGCCTGCTGAGTATATCTGCGTGACTAATGCCTCTTTCTCATTGTAACTTCCCCAAGCGCTATTCATGACACATGTTAATTTATTTATTTCCACAGTACTGTAGCCTTGTAACAGGCCGTAAACAAGAAATAGACATACTAAATAATCACAAAATAGTCAATTCGAAATACAGAATAAATGCGTCAAAAATAGACTCTCTCACACTTCGAAGACAATACTGGCAACCATTTTACGAGAACAGAAAAGAATTAAACCAAGCGAGGAGTCCACAATCATTGTACATAAATTTTCAAACACTTTCAAATAGAAAGACACGACCCAGTTTGAACATTGCAAGAAAAGAAGGATAACAAAACGCACTGGCTACACAGTGCGAACCAGTTTTTACAATGGAGTGTGACAGTGAATCACCATCAGGATTTATCTTCATGACAACAGAAAGGATTTAAGTTGATATAACAATGTCACCAATTAGGATTTTACAACCTCGGATGGAAGTTTGTTCTAGTCACTGACTGTACACGGAAAGAATGAAAGCTTGAAAACTTCGGTACGAGAAGAAAAATCACTTAATTTTTAAAAAAAAAAATGGAACGCGTCGGCATTCTGGTAGCAGTCTGGAACAGTCTGGTAACTTCCCTTGAAACACACAATCGCAAATGTCTAGTCCTGTGTTCATGTTACTGACGGATGATAATGATAATCCAAACAACAAATGGTGCATAATTGATAGCAGTCGCAACTTCATCGACGGCGTTTTCATCTGAAGCCAAAAAGGGGAGTCAAGTAATATACATACGCAACAACTCGCACCTGCAGCCGCATCCGAGAAACCTTGAGAAAGGAGTAGTTGACCTCGTTGCATGTGGATGATGTAAATATTTCATTGATTGATTGACTGATGCCTACTTAAAATTTGAACCGGCGACAGGCAATAATCAATCAATCAATCAATCAATCAATCAATCAATCAATCAATCAATCAATCAATCAATCAATCAATCAATCTTTATTTTTCGGTGCCCAGGAACAACCCAAAGGTCTTGGTGCTGGTACACCATTCACACGCACAAAATGTAAATTTATTTCACTACAAAGGAAGACACTCAGGGGAGGTAATGCAGCAGTCAGGGCGATAGAAAGACATATAAACTAGGCGTGACAGCAAGCATGAAGCAAAAAAGCGAAAACAAGAAAACAGCGATAACAGCGGTAAATGAAAACAGCTAGAACAGGCAACAGACATATAAATAACTAATGAAACAATAAACAAAGAGAATGAACGACCGATAACAGCCAAGTACAGCATATAGCAAAATACAAACAAGAATAAAGCCAATACTAATATGAACGAATATGAAACCTCTGAAATACAAACTAGAAATACAATCATACACAATAAGAAACGTAATTAGTGAACGCGTTACAGTCAATCAGGCGTGAGTATACAGTATTAAAGAAATAATATTAATGAAAACAAGTACACGTGATGAACAATTAAGGAGAGAAAAAACAATATAATACCGGTGCAAACGCACAAGTGTAGTAAAGACAAAATGCATGAAAGGGGAAGTTATGTATGAGAAAAAGAGTGCTCAAAGGGGAACGTCACGGACATCCAATATAAAGGAAGGGAGAGAATTTTCGAATATATCTAGGTGAGGACAAAGAGAATTAAACAACTTTTACATTCTGTCCAGAGGGGAGAGGGAGTGCAGGAGCGCAGAAACTTGGAATGGTCTGAATTCCCTTATGCTCTTTCGCGGTACACGCAAAAGGATACGCGCTAGGAGCTGAGGGCATAGAATGTGACCATGAAGAAGTTTATACAAGAAAATTATATCTGCCCTCACGCGACGGCAGCTAAGAGAAGGAAGCTGCAGTGAGTTACTCCGTCTGGGACGAGAGCTGGAAGTTTTGCAAGAAAACCGATGTTGAAATATGCGTAAAAACTTTAGCTGAACTCTGTCGATTTTTACACAGTTCGACTGGCAAGTGCCGTTCCAAACAACAGACGCATATTCCAAAAGCGGCAAGCATATGGAGAGGTAGAGCTTTAAGAAAGGAAGTGGGGATCGAAACTCTCTCGAAAGCCTGCAGATGAAGCCGAGTGTACGCATAGCCCGTAGAGCAATGCGTTTTGTATAAGAGGAGAAGCTGAGGCTACGGTCGAAAAGTACGCCGAGGTCATTAATTTCATCAACCCTGGGCAGCGGCCTACCATTCACAGAATAAGAGTAGAGAAGACTGTGCGTTTTACGCGTAAATGAGACTACCTTGGTTTTAGATGAATTGAGAGTGAGCCCATTCTTCAAGCACCAATCAGAGAAGGCGGATATGTCAGATTGCAATGACAAGCAATCGTGAAGAGTATGTATTGCCTTGAACATTTTTATATCGTCCGCATAAAGGAGAAATGAGGAGTTTTTGACCACGGAGGAAACGTCATTGATAAAAACAGAGAACAGAAGCGGGCCTAATACCGATCCCTGAGGAACTCCGCTGGTTGGAGTGTAAACAAATGAGGTCTGTCCATTTACACTGACAAAGCAGGACCGATCAAGAAGATAGTTGCGTAGGAGGGCTACAATTGAAACGTCGATCTCAAACAGCAGAAGCTTTTGAAGAAGTAATGAGTGAGTAACAACGTCGAAAGCTTTGCTCAAATCACAGTACACAGCGTCTACCTGACTCCTCTGAAGGACTTCAGCTGATGTATACGTCATAAAAGTCACAAGGTTAGTTGTAGTAGAACGACCTTTTATGAAACCATGCTGATTATGAATGATTACATTTTTGAGGTGGAAGGAAAGTACTTTGTGCAAAGCTAATTCAAAAAGCTTAGAGGTTGCACAAAGAAGAGAAATGGGGCGGTAGTTCGAAACATCAGATTTGTTTCCTGATTTGAAGACAGGGAAAACACGCGCCGTTTTCCACACGCGGGGAAAGGCAGAATTTTTCAAACAGTTATTAAATATCGTGGTTAAAACAGGGACGAAGGTACTATTGAAGGCTTTTATTATGGCGGCTGGAATGCCATCAGGTCCAGGGGATAAAGATGGTTTCAAACACTTAAGACTCTCACTTACTAACTTCTCGTCGAGAAGAACGGAATTATGTGCACCAGCTGGAAGGCACACGGAGTCGAAAAGTGGAGATTTGTACACGGAGGAAAAGTGTTGAGCAAAGCCGTCAGCGACATTCCGAATTTCATTCCCATGAGAGTCAACTAAGTGAATATGACTATCAGATTTATTCGAACGCTTGCGAACGTATCGCCAGAATTCAGTAGGACGATTAGAGGCACTGTTCTCTAAATAATCAAGGTAGGACTCATGATCCCGCTTGTACAGGCGTTTGCAAAGGGGACGCAAGCGGCGAAATTCATCTGCCCATGTATCCAGCCCAGGGCGTTTCGCTTTATGGTGGGCCCGCTCCTTAAGTTTCAGCGCTGTTCTAAGTTCTTTGGAAAACCAGAACGGAAACTTGCTGCGAGTAGGAGTGTGCATAGGTATGTACTGGCGCATACCATTGAGAACTATTTCAGTGAAGCGACTGACTTGTTCGTCAACATCGCTGATTTCGCTTAAAACAGACCAGTCGACAGAAGAGAAGAAACCGAAGAGACCAACGTAGTCGCCAAGTGCGTAAGCGAAACGGGGGGAATTCCCCGCACGATTTGAATTAGCAGAAGGTGGGACAGAAACCGAAGCCGTTATTAGAATTGGAGGATGAAATTTGTCACAGCGAGTAAGTGAGATGTCAGATGACGAGACTCGAACATTTTCAAAATTAGATAAACAAATGTCAATAATAATAATAATAATAATAATAATAATAATAATAATAATAATAATAATAATAATAATAATAATAATAATAATAATAATAATAATAATAATAATAATAATAATAATAATAATAATAATAATAATATTAATAATAATAATAATAATTTTATTGCCATAACATGTTTTTATACATACAAACTCGGGCCTGTCAAAGCCAAGAGAAGGCTTGCAGGACTAGGCCCGGCAGCAACGGCGAGCGAAAGTATAAGCAATAAAATATCATGGTAAGTGTACATACACTGAAATATAACTACTAAACAAATTAAATAGTAAAAAAGAAAACCCACTGTAACAATGACGTGCTCTCTGCATCATTTTTCCTTATAACATCGATTTCAACATCCGTTTCAACGTCGCTTTGGAAGTGGCAGAAAATACATGATCAGGAAGACTGTTGAATATTGCAGGGACATATACACCTCGTCTTGCTTTGCCGTATCTGGTTGAGTATTTAGGAACTATGTAGCGCTGACCTTTACGTAGGGTTCTGGTAGCAACTGATTTAGTCTTGAAATCAGGATTCCAAAAGTGTCGGAGAACTACTGTTTGTTTATATAATCTTTCAAAAGACGGAAGGGCCAGAAATTTAAACAAGTTTCCTCGAGGGGGAAATGAACGTTCGTAGGCAGTACTTTTCAACATGCTTTTTAGAAGGGTATCTACACGATCTTGCCGGTTGGCAACCTGGGGCCGAGGAGCGCGGATGTGATTCACGTCGGCTCCGGAAATTCTGTCTCGTTGTGCCAGAAACGTTTATCGGATGTTGGATTCAATGATACCTTGTGCATGGGAACACGTCAGGACCACGTGGATACCAAATTTGTTACTGTGAGTGCAACCGTTTGTCTGTTGCTATCGATTTTGTGCGGACCGCCTGGGACGCGCTAGGCGTCCGTTAGGCCTAGCCCATCTTCGGCCGGAGACGCCGGCCGGGAGGCCCCTGCGCCGCCGGTCAACCGCCGATTCTGTGGACCCACCATGTCGATGGAGGTGACCGTCGAAGGTACGGACCTGGATCCGGAACATTATGACGGCAGCTGGGTCAAAGTGCTCCAACGAAAGGTTGAAGCGAAACACCAACGGAAGCTTCTCGAAGGTTCCAAGGAGAACGCCAAGGTGGAGACGCGCCGTGTCGGACGCGGGGAAGCCGGATACAAAATTGCAGGTGGGGCCGTTTTAGGCCCTACCAAAGCGGTCCGGAGGAAAGCGGCTGAACGATCGATCGCTATGAATCTTCCGAGATTCCCGGATGAAGGCATCAAGGTGATTCTTAGGCCTCGTGAAGGTCTGGGCGTGATTAAACGCACGTCGGGCCCGCTGATCAGTCAGGCCCTCGCCAAGGCTGCCGGACTCGGCTGGTCGGAGCAGGACTCATGGTGTGTAAACGGAAAGCAAGGTACGGTGCTCTTTCATTCCTTGGACTTTAACCGAGGCGTGAAGGTAGCTGCAATCCGTTGCTTTAAACTCGACGACAACGAGCACGAAGTTGTGGCCAATATGATCGCACCGGAGGATTGCGGGCGAGGGGTAGTCCACGGGATCTCTGAGAGGTTCACGGAGGAACAGTTGCTGAAAGCACTGAGAAAGGATCCGAAGAATCCAGACGTCGCTGGAGTGCGTCGGATGGGCAAGACTTCTACTATTATTATCACCTTTCTGGAAGCTGACGTTCCAAGGTTTGTCAGGATTGAAGGCATGCTCATGCCCTGCTGGTTGTTCAAAAAGAGATATGAAGTCTGCTTCAGGTGTGGAGAACTTGGTCATCGCTCCGATGTGTGCGACAGTGAAAACCCAAAGTGTCGTGGCTGTGCGGTGGTGTTGCCGGCCGAAGATCATCAATGCGTTCCCAAGTGTCGCCTATGTGGAAAAGGCCATCTGACGGGTGACAAGCATTGCAAGGAACTCTTCCGTACGCCATACGTAATCAAGAAGAAACAGTGGGAAGCAAAGTTAGCTGCCGAGGAGGAGGCCAAGAAGCAGCAGCAAGTCCGTTTCAGTCGTAGAGATGGCCGCAGTGCGTCCCACGAGCGACCCTCGAGCCATCCGAGGTACCGTTCCGCTTCGTTTCCTCGCCTGCAGCCGCCTTCGTCCAAGACGACGACGGAGGGCTCTCGATTGAAGCAACAGCAGCAGCAGCAGCAGCACCAGCACCAGCAGCAGCACCAGCAGCGGCAGCACCAGCAGCGGCAGCAGCAGCAGCAGCACCAGCAGCAGCAGCAGCAGCAGCGGCAGCAGCAGCAGCAGAAACAGCAGCAGGCGTCAAAAGTGGATTGTGTAAGTAGTGTCTCTCAGGACTCAGATGAAGTCAAGGCTCTCAAAGACCAGAACCGATTATTACAAGCGAAAGTTAAGGCGCTGCAGGAACAGGTTATGGCGATAGGCAGGACTTCGCAGCCGATGAATGATGTAACGCAGCCGGGGCAGCTGCCGCGGAAGGAGCAGGCAGAGCTCCCTAGGGAAAGTCCTCCAGCAACAAAAAAGAAGAGAGGTTCAGAGGAGGATCTTGAAACCCGTATACAAGGATTAGAAAGACGACTCAATAAAAAGGAACAGGATGATCAGATTTTTCAACAGCAAGTTATGGCCGCTTTGGAGCACCTGAGGGCTGCTATGGAACAGCTGCGCGCCGATATGGCAAGCAGAGACGAGAGAATTCAGTGGGTATATCAGGAAATTATTAACCTTCAAAATGGCTCTGCGTCACCGTAGACATACCATTTGGCAGTGGAACTGTAGGGGCTTCGGTCGCAAACGCGCGGTACTCCAGACTTTTTTGATGAGCAGTGACAAACCCGAAGTAATCGCGTTGCAGGAGTGCGGTAAGCACGCCAAGCTGGCGAGTTACAAATCGTACGTAGGACGAGGTGACAACACGCGAGTAGCCACTCTCGTCAAAAGGAATATAACGGTGTTGCAGCATGATACCGGGACTACAAATCTGGACCATATTCTGATTGAGATAATCTCGCAAAAGAGGAAACTCAATAGTCTGTTCATTCTAAATGTGTATAGCCCGCCACGCCAAAAAAGTCCTTGCGGCTTCGATGAGCTCTTCGCGAAAGCGCGCGTGATCTCGAAGGGAGGGCCCCTTTTGATAGTCGGGAACTTTAACGCGCATCACCCGGCATGGGGGTATAAGTACACGCAGGTAAAGGGACGCGAACTATGGACTAGTATTCAGCAGAATGGCCTAGTGCTTCTGACGGATCCCCTAAGACCTACCCGTCAGGGCAACAGTGTTTCGACAGACACGTCCCCGGACTTAACTCTAACCGGAGGCCGCATCTCTGCCACCTGGTGCAACACGGACGAAAACTTGGGTAGCGATCATAAAATTATCGAAATTGTAGTCGACAACGGACCACCGGTTGCCCGCACCAAGAAGGTGGCTTCGGTGAACTGGGAGGCTTTCCGAAATGGCCGCACGGGGCAGGAGGAAGGCATAAGCAACATTGATGACTGGAGTAAAAATGTCCTTCAGTCGGTCCGCGAGGCAACCGAGGAGGTAGAGGTTGACGAAGAAGTCCAGGGAGTAGATCGTCACATGGTCCGTCTCTGGCGCAAGAAGAAGGACCTTGAAACGCGGATTGCGGACAAGAGGGGGAACAGGAACTTGCGAAGACAATTGGCCTTGCTTAACAAGGAAATCGAAGAGTACGCGCTCGTTTTAACAAGGCAAAACTGGAACAACATTTGCGACCAACTGGACCGAAACATCGGGAAGGCAGGTACGTGGCACTTGCTTCGGCATCTTCTAGATCCGGACAAGTCCAAACTGGAGGCCAGGCAACAACTTCACCGGCTAGTACATACATTTGACGGGACCACGGATACGCTCATATCCCAAGTCCGGGACCGGTACTTGAGCTGCGCGACGGGTACAGCTGAACCGCTACCAGATTACGGGGGGCAGGAAAACCCGGACTTAGATAAACCGATAACGGTTGCCGAAGTCCGGGCAGAAATAAACAGATTGAGGACCAGGACTGCCGTGGGTCCGGACAAGGTCAGCAACCGAATTCTAAGAAATTTGGACGACACGTCGATCCGACATCTCGCTGCCTTTATGCAGGAGTGTTGGGAAGCCGGTCGACTGCCGACAGCATGGAAGGACGCGAACCTTGTGTTCCTCCCGAAGCCGGGAAAACAGCCGGGTTTCGAGCACCTGCGTCCCATTTCGCTCACGTCGTGCGTGGGCAAACTGATGGAACATGTGATTCAGACCCGGCTGAACCGATTTTTTGAGGACAAGTGTTTATATCCAAATACCATGATTGGATTTAGACCGCATTTGTCGGCATGTGATGTCATGCTGCAGCTAAAAGAACAGATAATAGAAAATCCAACGCTAGACACCAGGGTGATCGTTGGTCTAGACGTGTCGAAAGCTTTCGACAACGTAAAGCACTCGGCCATTCTGGAGGGTCTGGCTGCGTTAGACGTGGGTGTTCGTACCTACAACTACATACGCGATTTCCTTACAAACAGAACGGCATCTATAAGCATGGGGGGTAACACACTGACGGGTATTCAACTGGGCAACAAGGGCACACCGCAGGGATCGGTGTTGTCCCCGACCCTGTTTAATATCGCCATGCTTGGCCTCCCCGCACAACTGGACAAAATTCCGGGGCTGAACCATACGTTGTACGCAGATGACCTGACTCTGTGGATGTGCAGGGGCAGTGATAGCCAAATTGAACTGACGCTTCAAAGAGCTATAGATGTAACAGAAAAATACTTAGAACCAACCGGTCTCAGGTGCTCGGCCGAGAAATCGGAAGCGCTATTTCTCGCGCCCATGCGGTCGCCACAGCGTCGGCGCATAAAGCAGGACGGACCGTATAACGCGGGAATCACACTCAGGGTCAACGGTAATGTAATTCCAGCGGTGGAAAGCATTAGGGTTCTAGGATTACGAATTCAGGCGAACGGCAGGAACTCGGAAACGATTCAGAGACTAGAGGCTAGCACCAGTCAAACTTGCCGACTCCTAAAACGAATCGCTAACAAACATGCGGGTATGAAAGAAGCTAACCTCCTTAGGCTAGTGCAATCTTTTATAATCAGCAGGATAGTCTACGTGGCACCTTATTTGCGGCTTTACCAGGCGGAAAAGGACAAACTGGATGTTTTAATCCGTAAAGGGATAAAAACAGCACTAGGTTTACCACCCTGTGCGCCAACAAAAAAGATTTTGAGTCTAGGGGTTTCGAATACCCTCGAAGAGCTCATTGAGGCTGCAAGGACCTCGCAGTATCAGAGACTTTTACGCAGTCGTACTGGTCGCAGCATTCTGGAGAAGCTGGGGCACGAGCCTCGAGCGTGCTCGAGACGTACGGACCTGGTTCCTAGACAGGTTAGGGACAAATTAAAGATACCCCCACTCCCCAAAAACATGCATCCCATCTGCCATGAGAGCCGGAGGAAGGAAAGAGCAGTAGCGTTGCAAGCCCGCTTTCAGGGCAGACAGGATGTCTTGTATACGGATGCCGCACAATGCACAAACAGTTCGGGGCACATTTCGGTAGCCACTAGGGAAAACGGAGGCCCGGTAGCGTGCTGCAGCACCAGACACTCGACAGTAACGGAGGCGGAAGAGTTGGCCATTGCGCTGGCTCTAACTCAACAACAGGTTAAAATTATCGTGAGTGACTCAAAATCAGCAATTAGAAACTTTGACGCGGGCTGCATTTCAGCTACAGCAGCACGAGTGTTGGCCGGCAGTCCACCACCGGCAGAACTGGTAGCGCTCATCTGGACACCCGCGCACCAAGGGTTGAGGGGAAACGAGAAAGCGCACGCACTGGCCCGAGGATTAGCTACTTTCCGGGATCCCAGTGGCGTCTTGTGCACAACCCCTTCCCCCTCGCGCGATGAGGAGCTCCTACAGTTCGAAGACGACCTTAACACGTATCAGGAAATCCTAAACCATTACAAATTAGGCCGAGCGGTACTTCCAAAAGCAAGTAATCAGCTAACCAAAAACGAAGAGGTTGCGTGGCGCAAGCTCCAAACCGGAGTATTCCCTAACCCTCAGCTTTATAGCAAGTGGCACCCTGAGATTTTCAGCCCCAGGTGCAAACGTTGCGACGGCATAGCGGACATGATCCATATGGTATGGACATGTCCGAGCTTTGGACAACTTGACCGAACAGATGAGTCCTGGGAGGCACTGCTTCACAACGAGGACGAAACTAAACAACGTGAAGTCATCCGTCTCGCCCTTGCCGCTGCTGAGATCCAAGAGATCCCGGTCGACGGCTGAGGGGGAGGACATGGCTGGGACCGAGCGGCGCCTCGGATACCCATCATCCTTTTGACGGGTGCTAATAAATGTTATTTCTCTCTCTCTCTCTACACGATCTTGCCACCTTTGCGAACAGTGCGCAAAAACTGTGATGCCGTACCTTATAACACTATACGCTAGTGCATGCATGATTGTCTTTTTTACAGATACAGGAAGGAAAGATTTAATTGTAAACAATAGCCATGCAGTGCTACGTAATCTGCTACAAATACATGCCATGTGACTGTGCCAAGACAGGTCACTGTCGAAGTATATACCCAGATATTTTATACGATAAACATTTTCAACAAGAGCGCAATGGCAATCTTTACCGTTGTGGCAGTGTAAGAAAACAGATTCAGTCAGTACAGTTGTCTTCAAGGGGTTTCTAAAACAAACTAATTTTGTTTTTTGGTGGTTTACCAAAAGACCATTCAAAGAAAACCAGTGCATAGCATTACCGATATTTTTTTGCAGTAAGGAAACCGCAGTTTTGTATGAAATGTGCTTTGTTAGTAACACCGTATCATCGGCGTACTGAAAGACCAGGGAATTTGTTATCACTGACGCGAAGTCATTTATAAATAGATTGAAAAGTAAAGGTGACAGAACGGACCCCTGAGGAACCCCAGCCTTCAACATCTGACGGCTGCTCACGGCTTTGGTATTATCAAGGGCTACGACTTGTGAGCGATCTTGCAAATAACTTTTTAAAAGGTTATGAAATGGACCCCTAAATCCAAGTAGGTACAATTTTTGTAATAATATTTCGTGATTTCGTGATATTTTGTATTATTATTATTATTAATATTATTATTATTATTATTATTATTATTATTATTATTAATATTATTATTATTATTATTATTATTATTATTATTATTATTATTATTATTATTATTATTATTATTATTATTATTATTATTATTATTATTATTATTATTATTATTATTATTATTATTATTATAAGGGAATTCAGACCATTCCAAGTTTCTGCGCTCCTGCTCTCCCTCTCCCCTCTGGACAGAATGCAAATGCTGTTTAATTCTCTTTGTCCCCACCTTGATATATTCGAAAATTCTCTCCCTTCCTTTATATTGGATGTCCGTGACGTTCCACTTTGAGCATTCTTCTTCTCATACATAACTTCCCCTGTCATGCATTTCGTCTTTACTACACTTGTGCATTTGCACCGGTATTATATTATTTTTTTCTCTCCTTAATTGTTCATCACGTGTACTTGTTTTCATTAATATTATTTCTTTAATACTGTGTACTCACGCCTGATTGTCTGTAACGCGTTCACTAATCACATTTCTTATTGTGTATGATTGTATTTCTAGCTTGTATTTCAGAGGTTTCTTATTCATTCATATTAGTATTGGCTTTATTCTTGTTTGTATTTTGTTATATGCCGCACTTGGCTGTTATCGGTCGTTCTTGTGTTCATTCTCTTTGTTTATTGTTTCATTAGTTATTTATATGTCTGTTGCCTGTTACAGCTGTTTTCATTTACCGCTGCTCTCGGTGTTTTCTTCTTATCGCTTTTTTGCTTCATGCCTGCTGTCGCGCCTAGTTTATGTCTTTTTTTTCTATCGCCTTGACTGCTGCATTACCTCCCCTGAGTGTCCTCCTTTGTGGTGAAATAAATTAACATTTTGTGCGTGTGAATGGTGTACCAGCACCAAGACCTTTGGGTTGTTCCTGGGCACCGAAAAATAAAGATTGATTGATTGATCATTATTATTATTATTATTATTATTATTATTATTATTATTATTATTATTATTATTATTATTATTATTATTATTATTATTATTATTATTATACGCCCAGTGATAGTGCCCTGCGTGCTCAATTTAGAACTTCTGGAAATAAAGTAAATGCCCTCATTCGTGCAGCCAAGCGTTCGTACAATAGAAACCGCTTCCATCAATCTCGTCATAATGGCAAGAAAATATGGTCTCTTATAAACGAGGTGAGGGGTTTACCTTCAAAGTCGACTAACGATGTTCAGAACAATTTTGGTTCAGATTTATCAATGGTCGTTAACAACTTTAACCAATTTTTCGATAAGTTTTCTGGGGTGTCCAAGCATTCATGTTACACTGCAAGCACAACTAATCCGGTAGTTGAATCCGCTTTCCTTCCCTCTATCACGGAAGAAGAAGAGTACTCTTTATTAGGCAGCTCCGACAGGCATCAATCACCAGGAGTCGATAAAATCCGCATGTTTAATCTTTTCAGGAATTTCGGCATTTTGAAGAAAGTCCTGTTAGAAATTTTAAAAGGGATAATTGAAAGCGGAAGCATTCCTGCACGTTTAAAAACAGCCGTTGTGCGGCCCCCTTTTAAAGGCGGCGATGCCAAGTGTGTGCTTAATTACCGCCCCATTTCCATCCTGCCGAGTTTAGCGAAAGCTTTAGAGAAACACATATTCTTAGTAATGAACAGCTTTATTTCTAAATCGGGAGGGTTTTCCGATTGTCAGTATGGGTTTATCGAAAAAAGAGGCACTCAGGCCTTACTAGAAAAAATGAGTGACCACTTGTTTTCTTCTCTAGAAAGAAATCTCGTATCATGTGCACTTTTTTTGGATGTCGCAAAAGCGTTCGACACGGTATGCCATGCTATATTATTAGATAAGCTCTACAATTTTGGATTTCGTGGTCCTTTTTTTCGCTTGTTGCGTAACTTGCTTACAGATCGTTCCCAGCTTGTTTCCATTTCAAACACCTGCAGCTCCCGTGTTTTTCTCAAGGCTGGCGTACCACAAGGTTCCGTATTGTCTCCCTTACTTTTTAATATATACGTTAAGGACATGTGTACTGTGCTCCCTACTTGCAAACTATTTCAATATGCGGATGATACTGCACTTGTAGCTACCCACGTGAACTCTTCCAACGCATTTTCAATGCTTCAGACTGACGTCAGAAAATTAATGGATTGGTTTGATATGAATTTAATAGATGTTAATCATTCTAAACTAAGGTTAGTTTGCTTCCGCAGCCCACTCATGTGTGTGTCACTTTCTTACCCCCTTTATCTACACTCATCATGATGTATAAACTGCTCTTGCCCTCCAGTACAGTTTTCAGATTCCGCAAAGTATTTGGGGATTTGGTTTGATTCCGGTCTTCTTTTTTCTATTCACTTATCCTACGTGTGTGCAAAACTTCGCCAAGTCGTCTGTTTGTTGTATCGTATTAAGATGTTTTTACCTATTTCGGTGAGGAAATTATTGGTTCATTCTTTAGCCTACAGTATACTTAGGTATGAAATCACAACTTTTGTTCATTGTTCTGGTATCTGGCATCAACGTGTAAAAAGATTGTTAAAATGCATGCTAAAGAGTGTTACTTAAGATGTGTGTACTCCGCAAGATGTCAACCTTTTTCAGATGCTAAGGATGCCCAATTTTCGATCCCTTTTTGTTCATACTGTTGTACTAAAACATTTCGGGAGCGATACATTTAAAGTCCCCATTGTGCTTCCCCGGCCTTTACGTCAGGCTCCTGCATTTTTAGTTCCTCGCGCGCGGACCAGATTTGGTAAATATGCTCGAAATTATTATGTTCCAAATATATTTAATGCTCTTCCCTCTGAAATTAATTCCTGTGAGTCTATACGTGATATTCGCAATAAAAGAAATGGTGCTTAGAATAAATAAACTGTATAGTTCAATTTCTATGCACAGCAAAACTTTTCGGTTCCCACCTATTTTGTGTTTGATGTGATATTACTTACTGTCTGTTTTGTATTTTTAGTGTCTCCTTTTAAAAAAAAATATAGTCAATTTTGCGGCCGAGTTTGGCTGTCGACCCTCAGGCTTCGCGTGACAAGCCACAATGATGGCTTAGGCGAACCTGGTTTCTGCTATTGTATCGAGTTTTGTTGAATAAAATTATTATTATTATTATATTATTATTATTATTATTATTATTAATATTATTATTATTATTATTATTATTATTATTATTATTATTATTATTATTATTATTATTATTATTATTATTATTATTATTATTATTATTATTATTATTATTATTATTATTATTATTAGCGCATGGTGTGTGTGGATACGTTCCCCTCACCCCACCCTGGCCACCTCCAATTCCGCACTGCCTTCGCACGAACTACATCCAAAGACGACGAAGGCAGCGCGAGACACGTGCAGAGGGTTGTCACGTGATCACGGAACGTTGCCACGTGTCGGTCATCTTGGCAGATGCGTACCATGGCTATGCTCTAAAAGCCATTGCTCAAGATAAGCTTTTCTGCTTAGCGCGGTTTCTGGAGCTCTAATTGCGATAGAGCTCGCACGGTGAATGAAAAGCTTACTGAAGCACAGTGCTTTTCCTCGTGTCTTGCTGAATATAATTTTCGAAGACGCTGCAGGTAGCTATAAGATTGTCCTCGGAAAGGAAGAAGAAATTCGCTCTGCAAGGACCCTAAAACAGGTTTCAAACGCCATTAGGCATTTTTATATGAAAAATGACAATATTCCAAAATTTGAACATTCAAAAACACTTGCTTATTCATTGTAAAACTGGTTACATTTTTTTTCACGTTTACTTCAGGAACGTTAAGTGAGCTTTCTACAGGAATTTTTGTCTTTGAAACATTGCCAGATAGTGCGATGTTTAAAAGGTAAAGGGTTGGGTTCGGCTTAATGCATTAACGAGGATATAGGCGCCCTATGCCTGGCCACTTTGTAACGACTGAACAGCAAACAAAAACTATATTCTTTAATTCAACTGTAGCTGGTATGCCACGTCATCTGTTCTGCAAGCACGTGTACATTCCTCCTGAACAGTCCTTGTCATTCCAGGGTCATTAATTTTCTGGCATGTCATGCGAAGTAGTGGATATCCATTAACTTCCTGCCACGTAAGTGTCTCTACACACACTTAACCTGGTGCAAAATATTTGCTATGATTGACACTATCGCTACATACCTCGTTATAATCTAAGGAAAAAAAAAATATAAGCTAGAGAATTTAATTCAACTACAGCTGGTATGCCTCTTTTCTGTATAGCATTAACTTGTACATTCCTCTGTAAATGTCTCTGGCACTCCAGGATCGTTTAGTTTCCGACATTCTCCATGAAGTAATGAGTATTCATTAACTGCATGTCGCGCAAGTGTGCGCCTGCGCACGCGTCGAAAACAGAGAACTACTGCGCAATACAGGCCGTGCTTGAAACTGCCGCTCTCTACCGTGGTCTTATTTAAGGGTAGAAAAGCAAACATTTATACTCCTGAATTAAATCATAGATGGAATTCCTCTTATCTGTGGCACAGGCTCGTGCACATAACCTCTACAAGTGCCTCTGAGACTCCAGGTTCATTTATTTTCCGAAATTACGTATGAAGTAATGAATATCCAGTAAGTGCGTGCGATGTAAGAGTAAGTCACTGCGAACGCGTCACTGAGCAGGAATGTTTTTTTGGACCCCTTGTAGACTACGTAAGGTCTGTGCATTGCTGGCAAAACAAACAAAGAGCAATGCTCAAAGGAACGAGTTCATCCTTTCACGGGCTGTGCTACTTGAGTTATCTATGATATTACTTTGAAAGTTTGGACTCGTGTACGTCGGCTAAACCGGCAGGTGTGTCAGTGAAATATTATTTGAACAGCGCTGGCCTGTGCGTAACAATGCGGCCGTTCAATTTAGGGAACAGTGTGAATGGTGCAAGGAGTGTGAGCTGTTGTATACTATAGAACGGATTATAAAGCACGGGCTCGCACTGAAATTGAAACGATAATCAATAAGGCACTGTTGTTGGCCATAGCTGGAGGACTGTATGTTCTTTCGAGACCTTCAATTTTACTGACCGTCAAGGAATTTGGTCTATTCCTACTTCCTAGGTAACGAGTCTCCGGTTAGGTTTTTCTGTGCTCTCGCCCTGCTTTCCTCTTTCACGGTGACCATCCTCCGGTTGGCGAATCCTCCGCTGTCGCCATGGCCTCCTCCTGCTTCCAAGGTAAACACCCTCCGGGTGGTTCCCGTGGTAACAACTCACCGATCGCGCATTCTCCATTACGCACTCACCATAGTCACCACGAACACCATCCTCCGGTTGAGGATTCCTTCTCTCTCACGATAACGTCCTCCTTCTTCCACGGTGACAAACTTCCGGACTATTTCCGTGGTAACCAGCTTCCAGTTAAGCCTTCCTACGATCTCGACATGCCCTCTTCCTTGCAAGGTAACTCTTCTTCCAGAGTAACAACTCACCGGGTGACTCCCATGGCAACCACCCACCGGCTCCACCTTTATACCCTCTTGCCCTAGCTTCCTCCTTCCTGAGCAGCCACCCGGAGTGACCACCCACCGCTTACGAATCCCTCCGCTCTCGTCATACCATCCTCCGAATGGTTCCTATGGCAACGCACCAACCGGTTACTCCGACTACTACTACTAATAATACTAATACTACTAATACTAATACCAATACTACTGCTACTAAGATACGAAACCCAGGAACGGGCGCTTAACAGCTGTCGCTGTGAAAGTGACAAAGCGCGCTTTTTATTGATTCCCGGGCGTTACTTGCTGGTTAACACACCCGCACCCACGTTTTTCTTTCTTTAACTTACCAAACTACTGAAACCTATATTGTAGATTTCTCTCCTCTGTGTTTATCTCTACATGTGCGAGTGAAACAACTAGTCACTGCATGGGTTCCCGCCTTAAATGACCTGCGCTTTTTCTTCCTTGAATAAACAGCTGTCAGTCCACGTCCGTGACGTCGTATTCAATTCCTTGCCTCCTGTCCTCGTCCGTTTGCGTAGTTTCTGGCCTTCCTCGACCTTCCACCAACTAGCCCGCAAGAACGTCCAACTAAACCAGCAATTCTAGTTCCCAACAAAGTAATTTCATCATCATCCTGCACTTCCGCTCCAATTCATGTTTATGGGGGTTTAACGTCCCAAAGCGACTCGGGCTATGAAGGAAGCCGTCGTAAAGGGCTGAGGAAATTTCCACCGCCTGGGGTTCTTTAACGTGCACCGACATCGCCCAGTACACGGGCCTCTAGAATTTCGCCTCCATCGAAACGCGACCGTCGCTGCCGGGATCGAACCTGCGTTTTGCGGGCAAGCAGTCGAGCACCTTAACCGCAGAGCCCCCGTGTTGGCTATTAGAGCTTTGTCGCAATGCTGGATGCCTATGTATAGTTCGGGCATATGACCAAATTTTTGTAGCGGTAGCCGAGAAACGTAACCAATGAGCCACCGCGGCGGTCACCCCAATTCAGTCACCGCGTATTTTCATATGTCTCTATTTTTCCTAGATTTCTTTTTTCTGTACTCTTCATTTGCATGCTTTCCTCCTTGCAAAACCCACTCCGCAACAGAGTAAAATGTCGCTCTGTGTAAAAACTGGCGCAATTCTCTACATTTCTTTAAATAGCTTCTCTCTCTCCCTCTCACATAACAGAAACAAATCAAGCTTCGTGTTGAATCTATTCGCCTAAAATTTGTATTCACTACTAGAGAATACGCAAAAGACTACATATCATATAGACGAGTGATCCCAAGCAGTCGAGATAACGTATTCAAGTAGAACAAATAGCATGTACAGCAGTAGACAGCCGACGTGAGTTCCTATGAAACTTTTGCTGATAGGTTCATTTTTTCATTTGTCCAACTTCTGACAATAATATCTACCAGTTATTTCTTTGATATGCCCACAGCCCTTACAAAAACTTCTTTAGACAGTCTGTAGACTGTTCATAAACTTCTGTCAATAAAGTCTGTTGACTCTAAACACGAGCCCTAGAGAGCAGTCTATAGGCAATACAAATCCTATACACACGGTTTATAGACCATCTTTAGATTTATGGCCATTCACTTTTAGTAGACTTTTGTCTATTGATAGTCTAAAGACTAGGAATAGAAAAAACAAATATATATTAGAAGGAAATAGTCTATAAGTCTATAAACTGTCTATAGACCATTTTTGTAAGGGAGACACGCTCAGAAAGCTAATGACTTCTGCTTCAGCAACCTAATTCTGTTCTAGTCTGTTGCGAGCTTGCCAAAAAGCTCGCTTTAATGAACTTACCTTGAAAGCATCCACCATGGTTTCGTGTTCCAGCTGGTGCTTGGCTTTGCAGGAAGCAAGCGGAAAAGCTAGCAGTAAAGTACAGGCGGCGACCAACGCAGATGTCACAAAGGGTACCATCGTAGCGCCGGGCAAGCAATGTACTGCAATTTCGCACCGCGCGTCCTATTTATTACGCCAGACTTGACGTGTGTCAGCCAAGCCTTTATGATATGAAGGCACGTGTAACGAAAGAGATCATTCTTTTAACGTTCGCTCGTGCTGCCCGCTTAGTATCTCCGGTTTAACCGTACTCGACCACAAGAAGTTTTTTTTTAATATTACTAACGAACTCAGCACATATATTCTGGCCTTCTAATCCATTGCTGGCCTGAGCAGCAGCACGTGATAGACAGAAGAATCAATCACTGTACATGTGCACAGAAGAAATCAGTGGATCCGAGTATAGAACATGAGAAAAAGTATTAAAATTTATGCAGTATCTATAAAAAACTTCTCGCAATGAGCTTAAAAAAACGTAACACAAAAACCACAATCTGTCTGGACAAAATGGTGGATAAAGCAATGGAAAAAGTACACGTGGTGCAAAGATCCAAGAACGCCAGCTTTGCACGCAACCGAAATATAATTCGAAAGATATTGTTTTAAAGACAGAGATGCCTTAGCGGTCTCTAAATGGTATCTGGTTTTTGTACAGAAGGCGCTTGGTGTGTGTGTGTGTGGGGGGGGGGGGGGGGTAAACTTTTGAAGTAGGTCGGAATGTAATGAGTACGTATTCTAGTACCATACCTTGTAGATCATCGTGGCTTGCAAAAACGGTATTTAGGCCTTAACCGATAGGAGGAATAGTACGGAGCCAGGGGTTTCATGAACCAGAAATGTTTTAAACAACAGTCTGCCTCAAGAGCTTGTTGAAATTCGGCTTATAAAGTATTCTGAAACGCTGTGCGTCAGCATTCATGCATACGTTTTTATTAGACGGACTGCAATATATCGTTTATTCTGTTTGTGCTAGCGAACGGCATAGTGCCCGTAAGCATTTATCTCTTTATTGCAGAATACTCTAGCCTAAGGCTTCAGTAATCATTTTTCTTACCAATAAGGACATGTAATATCTTACATTGTAGAATAGACACGATTCTTTCTCCTCTTCCCGTTCCCCAGTGCAGAGTAGCAGGCCAACCTCTCTGCTTTTCAAGTAAATAAACCCTCTCTCTAGACACGATACGGCTCGAAGTTTTTTACAAACGTAAGCAATGTGGCTGTAACAAGAAAGGCCGCTCTCAAGATACAAGCCGAGGCACTTTACTACAGATGAATACTGTACAGGCTTACGAGAGCAAGATGTACAATGTGACCAATGAAAACGAGAGGTTAGTCAAGGCTGACGTGCTTCAATGGATTATGGAAGCAGATTTCTTTGATTTTCATTTTCATTTCCTTAAAGACCCCCTGTAAGGGGTTTTACATAAGGGGTGGGGTTAACATGAGGAAGCAAACATTTTTCATGATGACAGGTGGGATGTGATTTTTTCTAAGAATTTTTTGTGTCTTTGACTTATGCTAATTAAGTGAATTCCAAACTAGTCCATATCTTTTGTGGCAGCAGACTGTAAGGAAGAGATCACGTCTTAGGAATTATTAGCAGAAGTTAAAATCAGCGTATCATAGGCGTATTGATCTAGGGCAACCACTATGGCGCCGTGGAGGTCGTTAGCTATATTACTGATTAATAACAGACTGAGTAGAAAAACGTACATTCTTGGTCAACAGTCTTAAGACCACAGCGTTCAGCTCCAGCGAAATGACTGTTCCTAGAATGCTGCGTGTAGCATATCGTTCAAAACACAAGTCAAGCAGAAAGCTTGTCTACCACAAGAAGAAACCTGCTAGCATTTCAATGTTTATTGTTTTTATTGGTGTCGTATAATGGCTCTGTTATGCGGCTGAGACAAAAAGCTTTTAGCGGGAAGACTTTTGGCCAAGACTGTACATATTTAAGAGACTTAAAGGGGCCGAAAAACTCAGGCTGTTCCATTTACGTCGCACTATGCCTTTATGGCATCAAATTTCCGTTTTCGCGAGAGGACGTTCACTTCGGACGGATTCATATCTTTACTCCTTGCTCTTCACGTTGTGTCTTCACCTTCACGTTTATGTTTGTACATTCCACACACGTGTACGCGGCAAGAAAACACGGAGGGAACCAGAACAACGAGAACAGTGTATGCTGTGCAGCATTGGGGAAAATCGCGTCAGTTGTTTTTCCCCCCACCGGTCTGTACACGTGTAGATTAAAGGTGTATTCCAGATTTCTTTGATCATTAAAGCCTCTACATTGTCTTACTGTTTCTTCAAGAGCATCAACATCGCCGCACTATTCACAGTATCGTCGGAGCAAGGTTTAAAGTATTTGTGACCGAGTCGTTGCTCGCAGGTAGTTTGTAATTTCAAGTTGTTAAAAACAATTCGGACCAAAGGAGTTTGCGTTAAAGCGTGACACTTTTTTGACACGACGCTGCTGCCAGAATGGCAGGATTGAAGTAAAGGTAGTGGCGCTGAAATAAATGGTTTTAATAAACGTGTCAAGGTCAGAAAACGTTGAGGTGATTCTGTGACTCGTGTTCGCCGCGGCACACATTCTTAACTATACAACTTCTGCTTCTGTAACAGTGACAAATCGCATTATGATAATATGATCGTGTTTATACAACTACCTTCACCTGGGCGTGTTATCTTGACGAAATTTTCAGTGGGGTGTTTCAGAAGCGGTTCTGAGTGAACTTTTAGATACATAAGTCAGTGAGATGTTTCTGGGTGCACTTCTTGATGCGCTCGTCGTTGAGGCAATTCGATCTAACTTAAGACGCCTGTATACGGTTGTAGCTGTTTCATGGCGTTTTGAAAACGGTCTGTGTTCTGTGGGTATACTCTGTACATAAACGTCTCGTCGCTGTTTCGGGATATTTTGCCACATCTCGAGGATGGGCTTTGGCGAATGGCGTTAGTTAACAAACAGACTACACAGAGAAAAAATTCCGAACGTTATAGAACGAATAGAAACTAGCTTTATTTTTTGCCTGTGCGCTAATTTAGGTATATGATAGGAACGCCGCCGCTTCGGCGAGGATTTTACTGAAAAATCTCTCCGCAGGACTTATTGTCAAAATCGAGTGCTCCGTCATCGAAGTTGTCTTGGAGCTGGTCGATGCAGGTTTGAGGGGGACTCTCTTTGACTTCATTTGACACCCGCAACACGCAATCTGCGGATGCAAAAAAAAGAAAAACTTGCCTGCATTTTGATCGGCAAAGTTAAGGAAAGAAGTTTTATTGAGCAAAGAAACACTTAGTAAGGCATCTAAGAAAATACGAATAGATGAAATTCAGTAAAATAGAAGTAATAAAAACCAAGCAAAGGACCTAGTACTAAAGCACTTTGATCGCATAGTGATAATTAGGCGACTTCGTATTTTTTCTGCTCATACCTTGAAAATTACTTTTTGCTGACTGCTTCTTCTAGGTGATGTAGTGTAAAGCTGGAAGGTCACGAATAGAAATGTTGTCATGCCGTTTTCTGCCAAAAGGCTTTTATCGGGCGGAGAGCACGTGAGAGCTAGTGTTAGGGGTTTCTCTCCCCACAGCCGACTGTCTCGGAATGCGAAAGGTCTTATTCAATCTCTTCAACACAGTGTCTTGGAATATGGCTCACCTTGATGGTTATTCACAGTAAACTCCTTGAGAGTGCATTTCTCGTAGTCTGATTATATGTAATGATCTTTTACGGGGTGGTCAAAATCTGTAAAAAAATTTAACAGGGATGTAAGTTGTGATATTTGGCCTGAACTTGCCAAAATTCTAGTGTGCTAAAATATAATAACGCCATTGTAGAAGGTTCCAAATTACGACAGCTCGTGTAGTTTGGCAGTTGTTTCGTTTATGTTGAATTTAAGCGAAATTAAATAAAAAACAAGAAATGTGCAAAAGCTATGTCCATGTTGTTTCACTCCCCTATGACCGCCTGCGCTTTGAATCTCAGCCCGAAGTGCGTGACATAGAAAGAGGAATTTTTTCAACAGAATAGCGAATGTTGAGCCTTTTAGATATTTTCACTTTGTAACCAATGAAACCGTAACAACGAACATTTCCTTATATTGAGACTCTGCATGCCCGTCATTGGGTCAATAAATATTCTTACGGATTTGAATTGCTATTTGTCTGTACTATATTTATTCAGTATTTAAAATGAAGATTGGTGGTAATAGCGAGTTTTTATCGCGCAAGCGCATCTGAGGCCAAAGAGCGCCATGGCACAAGGTATTTTTCGTTTGCTCAAAGTGGGGTCAAAGACCAATGGCCCAAGCAAAATGAAGATTGCCCAATGCTTTAATTTCATGTTCTGAAAAGAGCACAAACCACGAGAAAAGACTCCACGGTCTGCTAATCAGCTCAGGACATTCGCAAATATGGTTTTATGTACGTGAAATTATACCTCCGATCTGGTGAAGCTCACCGAAGTGGCATTGATAAAATTTTAGTGTGACGTAAAATTGATTCCGAGAGGTAACTTTATATCATTCGTACTTTCATATCTTTTACTTTGGTATGCTTCTGGCTCATTTCAGAATTTCACTATAAAATGGTACAAAACTATGTTTGCTCTGCTGCTGATAACGTAATAAAAAGTTGAACCCTTTTAGGGAAGCATGGTTCACCTTTCTACTTTAATTATTTCAACATATATTTGTCTCGATCTTAAGCCTATAGGTAAAATTTTCTCTGAACAATTTACTGTAAATATTCCCCTAAATGTCTTCGGTAATAGCAAGAATGGTGCCTTTTTTTAGCAGTGTCTTATTACGCATGTGGCTTGAGTGCAAATATGAAGTCAAGTTATTGGACACCATTCTTGTTATCACTGCTGGTTGACGAAAAACCGTAAGGCAAGAGATTTTCAGTCTTGAAGATGAAAAAAATAAGCGAAATACGAGCCCAGCCACCTGTCATCACTGATATCAAATTCGACATGTGGCATCATAGTCATCGTTCATCTGTGCTGTTGCAAATAATATTAGTTATTCTGTTATTGTTCATGTCACTGCTATTCCTCATATCATTTGCATGAGTAATAACATGCGGTTATCAGTTCTTAGTAGAATAACTCTTCTGCGGTGCAGTTGCTTCTCTCCGAATTTCAGCTCTTTTGTTCCGCTAATAAACAAGTTATCTGTACTGTTTGTAGCTGCAGGGCCTGCCTGTTTACCATTGTCAGTGACGACGACATTCCTGTCAGGCGTCGGTCCTGGTCATACAAAGTAAGTGTAGTTTCACCTGAAACGAGACCCAAAAGCGCTCAGCTAGGAGAAACTGCTACATGAATATGGTTTCCAAAACCCGACCGCTGAGGGCAAGCATAACACCTTCATCAAGAGTGGACGTCCTTTCGCATTATCGCGAACTAGAACGGTCATGCCTTACTGAAAGAGGTATTTACACGTTGCACCCTCGCGCGGAGGGATCGGTAAGAAGTCGCATTGAGTGGAGTGTCATTTAGTGAGGTTCAGTAGTGGGCGGCAGACACCTTCTGGATTTCCACCCGCACGGTATTCGGCATGGAATGGCGTAAACACTGATCTATGCAAAAAAACTTATAATGGTGACGTAAAACCTGGCAGGCCTCTTGGCACTATATGGGGTGAGCCGAACCGTCGCGATGCCTTTGAAGCGCTTGGTATGCTTCCCACCGCCCACCAACCGCCATTCTACAGCGCATTAACCACCCCTACTAACTCTTCCCTCTCCAGCATGGCCTCTTGGATCGGTGCCTAGAACACACACACACACACACACCTTGGCTCTTTCACCGAATCGAGTTGACCTTTAACAGCCATCTCGTATCGTTCTCGAAGGCCGTGCAGCAGTGTGCATATAGTAAGCATCAGCGTTAAGCAGCAGTCACCTCAGCGTCAAATTTGCGAGCAACGACGACTCTGCAAATCTTTTAACTAATCAGTAACTTAGTTTCTTCGATCATTTCTCGTCATAGAACCCCACATTATGCTGCATTTGTCCCAAAGTAGCCTAAACGAACCAATATCAGGAAGCATGTGAGCACGCTTATTTTTCGTAATCATCACCACCGTCGATATGGGACCTACAGGCTGTTCACTCAGCATGCTGGAAACTTCGCTGAAACGTTCTCCTCGACGGATGCACGGCGGATGCGCGGCGTCGTGTCAACTTAAGTACATCTAGCACCGTGACGTGTGCAGGTGCAGTCTGGCTTGACTAGGCTATTTCCTCATAAAGCCCTCCTCTATGCTGCGTCTGCCCACAGGAAACCTACAAGGAACTGATGTAAGCAGCATGCGGGTACGCCCTTTCTCCAGCCCCACCAAGGCCGATGTGGTGCCCACAGCGGTTTTATGTGGGCCATCCCAATTGGGCTTGCGGATGTTTTTCCGACTTATATCTCACAGATATGTTGCAGTTGCACTCTGGTACCTTATAAGTGATTGATATTGGCAGCGTGACGGTACGCCTGTTTTCTAGCCCCGCCAAGGCCGATGTGGGGCCCACAACAGGTTTGTGTCCGCTGCTCTAATTTGGTGTTACATAGTTTTTCCTACGTAGAACCGATATTTATGTTGCACTTGTCCTTAAGTATCGCACAAAGGACTGATGTGGGCAGCATGCGGACCCTGCCCGGTTTCGACCCAAGCAGCTAAGGTAATCGGCCCGATGTTGGGAATGTATTGGCAAATGCTGGTCCTACATTGTTCCACTGTAAAGCCATCTTTTTTCAATGTTGGGCCAATTACCTGTGTTGCTTGGGCAGCCCTACGACAGCCTATGTGAATACCTACGATTATTCATGTGTGCAGCCCAACTGGGCCGGCTGAGGTTTTTCCTGTATAAGGCTCACACTGGAGTTGCATCTGTCCTATGCTCAACAAGAGACCAACTTGGGGTTGGTGTAGTCCTACCTACGCTGATATGGTACTCACGTAGTATCAGTAGACCCAAAATAAGTTTGGGCTTGCCCACTTGTTTCCAACGGGTGGGCAACGTAGGTATTAGGGGGGTTGCACCAGGCCTACTAGCCCATGTGGGATTAACAGGGGCCTGAACGTCGTGAGCTAATGGGGAAACCTTATCCCGGAAAGAATTATTTTTCTGGCTTTTTTGCAGGTAAAGAAATCTATTTGAATCTTTTGATCGCGTTTCTTGAAAACTATCACGATAATTCAGTAATGCCACTGTACCGAGTAAGCAAATAACCATACAAGTGATTTTTGTCCGCCTGTCTGTGAAAAAAAAAACTGCCACGGGCGGCAACTCTGTTGCAAAAACTATTGACCTGTTAAAAAACTTCATATTGCCGCCAATGTTTGCAGTGTTTGTTCGTTTTTCAAATCTGCCGCGACACCACCTTATCGCTTTGTTTGCGACGCAAGACGCGACTAGATTTATCTCGATTGAACGCAGCCAGGCAAAGCTGATTCTACGTTGTTCCGGCATGTTCTAGGAACTTTGCGCCCTTTATCTCGAATGTTCGCTATCAGCTTTAAATTGAGCACGGCCGACAGCTGCGAGCATTCTGTTCGACGACCGCCGAGCACTCTTGTCGCTTCGCCGCCGCCGAGTGATTCAGTCCATTTTGGGTGCAAGTCAGCCCAATAAACAGTTCTTTTAGAAGACCCTTTCGTCCGTCTTCATCGCTGCTTCGACTGCCGTCACCACTACGTGACATCTGGTGGAGGTGCTGGGTAGCAGCGTCTTTTCGCTGTCTGGTGCGGTCCGGCAGTTTCCCGAACTCAGGCTCCTCTCCCTGGAGACGTCGGCTGGCTCGCTGAGCTGCTGGTTCGTCCTCGGGTGTGAAGCGCTTAGGGCTGGGTTCTCGACTTGAAGGGGGCGTTCGGAACATGGAAGTACCCAGCACCTCCACCAGATGTCACGTAGTGGTGACGGCAGTCGAAGCAGCGATGAAGACGTACGAGATTCCTTCGCCCTCTCCGACCCCGCCGCAGAAGAACCGCCTGACCAAGAGAACTCGCCCACTTTCGACATCAACCCAGCCCTGCACCGGAACAGACAAGACCAGATCCGCAATCTGCTTCAAAACTACAGTGAGTGCTTTTCGACATCGCCGAAGGTGCGACAGACGCCAATTGCCAAGCATCGCATTATAACGGATCAACACGTCCGACCTCTCCATCAAAGCCCCTACCGTGTTTCTCCGCGAGAACGACAAGCCATCCGGGACCAAGTCGAAGAAATGCTTCGCGACGACGTCATCCAGCCTTCAAACAGCCCATGGGCGGCACCGGTTGTTCTAGTGAGAAAGAAAGACGGCGCACTTCGATTCTGCGTTGATTACCGCCGCTTGAACAGCATAACAAAGAAGGACATCTACCCCCTCCCCCGCATCGACGACACACTGGACCGCCTCTGCAACGCCAAATATTTCTCATCGATGGACCTCAAGAGCGGCTACTGGCAAATTGAGGTCGACGAAAGAGATCGCGAGAAGACAGCATTCATAACTCCGGATGGGCTGTTTGAGTTCAAGGTGATGCCATTTGGTCTCTGTTCCGCACCAGCGACGTTTCAGCGAGTAATGGATACAGTGCTGGCAGGCCTGAAGTGGCAGATTTGTCTGGTATATTTAGATGACGTCGTTGTCTTCTCCTCGAACTTTGAAGAGCACCTCAAAAGACTTCGAACAGTACTAGACGCAATCAAGTCGTCTGGCGTAACCTTGAAAGCAGAGAAATGCCACTTTGCCTACGAAGAGCTGCTGTTTCTAGGCCACATCGTTAGCAAGGAAGGAGTACGCCCAGACCCGCAGAAAACAGCCGCTATTGAACAGTTTCAACCGCCGGCCGATAAGAAAGCAGTGCGCAGATTTCTCGGACTATGCGCATATTACCGACGATTTGTGAAAAACTTTTCGCGCATCGCCGAGCCCCTGACCCAACTGACGAAGGCAGACGTGCCGTTTAAATGGGAAGCGCCGCAAGCAGAAGCCTTCAAGGAACTTCAGCGTCGTTTACAGTCCCCACCGATCCTTGCGCATTTTGATGAAAACGCCGATACTGAAGTTCATACCGACGCAAGCAGCGTGGGACTAGGCGCCGTTCTCGTTCAAAAACGTGACGGGCTGGAGAAGGTCATCGCATACGCTAGCCGTTCCCTTTCTAAGGCCGAAGCTAACTATTCGACCACTGAGAAGGAGTGCTTGCCATCATCTGGGCTACGTCGAAATTCCGCCCCTACCTCTACGGACGGCCGTTCAAGGTGGTCAGCGACCACCACGCGCTCTACTGGCTTGCCAATTTGAAGGATCCCTCTGGCCGACTCGCTCGATGGAGTCTGCGTCTCCAGGAGTTTGACGTCACCGTCCTTTACAAGTCCGGACGCAAGCACACTGACGCCGATTGCCTCTCACGAGCCCCTGCAGATGCACCGCCGCTGGACGACGATGAGGACGCCTTCCTGGGACCCATCAGCGCAAGCTCTTTTGCTCAGCAGCAACGCTCGGACCCCAACCTAAAAGGCCTCATCGAGTACCTGGAAGGCAAGGTTTCTTCAACCCCCGCTTCATTCAAGCGAGGACTGTCTTCTTTCTGTGTGCAGAATGAGGTCCTTGTGAAGAAGAACTTTACAGCGAACAAAACAGCCTACCTCCTTGTTGTACCTACTTGTCTCCGCGAAGAAGTTCTACAGGCTTCACACGACGAGCCGACAGCTGGACATCTCGGGTTTACTCGCACCCTCCGCCGCATTCAAGACAAGTATTACTGGCCCCGACTGTCTGCCGATGTCGCACACTATGTGAAAACATGCCGACATTGTCAGCGACGAAAGACTCCTCCCACACGACCAGCAGGATTTCTGAACCCCATTGAACCTCAATCAAGACCCTTTCAGCAGATTGGCATGGACTTGCTTGGCCCTTTTCCAACGTCAACATCTGGAAATAAGTGGATCATCATAGCGAGCGACTACCTGACCCGCTACGCCGAGGCGAAAGCCCTACCGAACGGAACAGCAGCAGAAGTGGCCAAATTTTTCGCGGAATGCGTTCTTCTTCGACACGGCGCCCCCGATGTGCTCATCACGGACAGAGGAACAGCATTTACGGCGGAACTCACGCAAGCCATCCTGCGCTACAGCCAAACCAGCCACCGGAGGACAACTGCATACCTTCCGCAGACCAACGGACTGACCGAGCGCCTGAACAAAACCATCGCCGATATGCTCGCTATGTATGTCGATGCCGAACATAAAACCTGGGATGTCATCCTGCCTTACGTCGTCTTCGCCTACAACACCGCAGTGCAGGAGACCACCCAGATGACGCCTTTTAGGCTCGTCCATGGCAGGGATGCCACGACCACGCTAGACGCCATGCTGCCCAACGTTACAGAAGAAGAGAACGTCGACGTTGCCACTTACCTTCAACGCGCAGAAGCTCGAAGGCTTGCCCGATTACGGATCAAACATCAGCAGCGGTCCGACGCCAGACGCTACAACCTACGAAGACGCAACGCGGAATACAAGCCAGGAGACCAAGTCTGGGTGTGGACGCCCATTCGCCGCCGTGGATTGAGTGAAAAGCTTTTGCGCCGCTATTTCGGCCCGTACAAGGTTCTTCGTCGGCTGGGTGAACTGGATTATGAAGTCATCCCTGACGCAATGACTGCATCCCAGTGACGCCGCGTACGACCAGAAGTTGTCCATGTAGTCTGTCTGAAACCGTATTATGCGCGCTAAAGGCCGCTGCATTTCCATGCTCTATTTTCGCAAAATCCGTTTTTTCCCTTACTAGTCGCATTATTTGTTTCAATGCATCGGGTCGATGCTTCTTTGAGAGGGGAGTAATGCCGCCAATATTTGCAGTGTTTCTTCGTTTTTCAAATCTGCCGCGACACCACCTTATCGCTTTGTTTGCGACGCAAGACGCGACTTGATTTATCTCGATTGATTGCAGCCAGGCAAAGCTGATTCTACGTTGTTCCGGAATGTTCTAGGAACTTTGCGCCCTTTATCTCGAATGTTTTCTATCAGCTTTAAATTGAGCACGGCCGACAGCGGCGGGCATTCTGTTCGACGACCGCCGAGCACTCTTGTCGCTTCGCCGCCGCCGAGTGATTCAGTCCATTTTGGGTGCAAGTCAGCCCAATAAAGTTCTTTTAGAAGACCCTTTCGTCCGTCTTCATCGCTGCTTCGATTGCCGTCACCACTACGTGACAATATGGCATATTTCTAAACCGGCTGTGAAATTGAGGCAAAATATTCGAATTTGTCAAGGTTGGTTAAAGTCCATATTTACGTCTATGCTCAACTCAAGTAACAAGGAAACTGCATCTTGCACTTTACAGGGTTTTTCATTGAAGACTAAAAAATAGGTTTTTGAGGTAAATATATGTAGCTTTAAGCGCAGTATTACTAGTGTTTGCGTACAACAGGAAACCGATAAATCGGTTTAAGTAGTCAGCTGGAAGTAATAATAGAATAAGTATTAATAATTAACTTTTTAACTATTAAAGTTAGGCGCCTAGTTCCACTTAGAGATTTGCATCCGGCCGTCAGTAATAGCTATGTCAGTTTTTTATAATTTAGAAAATGCGATTACCCTTGGCGATGTGGCTCGAAAAAATTTAGCTTTATTCACTAGTTACGTGTACTGAAGTGGTTGCTTTGCTGCATGCTTTTCGAGAGCGCATGAACTGTGGCACGATGCAATCAAATTTTGCCGAGCCACTGCACCGAGGATAATTGCGGTTTCCAAATTGTAAAAACTATATGACTGTTACTAACGACCGGATTACAAAATTCTAATTGCAGTCAGTTGCCTAGCTGTGATATATAAAAAGTTAATTATCGGATATTAGCTAATGACCTTACGAAAGACAATTACCGGCTTTCCGGTGTCTGCCAACACTGGTATTGCTATGCCGCAGAAGCCTCATTTTTTAAAAAAAAGCTTATTTTTGAAAATGAGTTTTTTCTGAAACATTCTGTGTAAAGAGTTTTATGACATAAAGGAAGACAGACAAGAAGAGAAGACTTCCAAAGTGCTCTAGTTTCTCCACCTTCATGGTACAACTCAGTTTCATTTACCGACGGAGTTTTTAACAAGAATTTGTTTCAGATTCACCTAGATTGTATAACAAGAAATAACCAGGCAAGCTAATTCACAAAGTGGAAAGATGTGTTAAATGCTCAAGTTGAAACGTACGCATTGTGCCCATTGAGGCCCTCGAGAAAGAGAACATAAGTTGCGCTCAGGGGGTCCTTGTCGAATTCCGTCCTTATCGCAGTGAGGCAGTCGAGGTCTCCATCCTCGTCGATATCGTACAAAGCAATGCCGTACGGGAAGTTCTCAAACGCCTGAAAACAAAAATTTTACAGGGAATCAGTTCGCTTGACTCCGAGGAAATACGATAGCATTTTTCTTTCACTCATCAATCTACTGCAGTTGGGAATCTCTTGCAATTCAAATTTTATTTTGGCTTATTCCAGTGAAGTTCCTATTCTATACACATACTGATTATATTATTCTTTCATTTCTATTCGTATACATCTCAGCTGGTTCGTTTTTGTTATTTTAGTTGAGTCATTCCTTATCGTTTTCATCACGTGAGCAGCAACTGCAGGCTTCCACGACTGTCAGGCGGAGGCTTGACGCAGACGCCGGGCAGTTTTCGCTTTCATGGCGCTCCTAACGCTCTAGAAAGAAAAAAAAACGGCCGTGGCTTAGCTTGGTTAAGCCTGGTGATTGCGAAGCAATCGCCAACCAACGGTGTCAACACTTTGGTGCAAGGCATCGGCCACAGTGGGTAATTAAATCGGCAATTCTTCCTGTTACCCTTATAGCACGTATGAGTATGTTCGTGTCGTTGGCTTCTAGGCCTACTCAAAGCGTCGTGATTCAGTGAAAGCAGTCGTTCGGCCAGCGCTACCGTCTCCGGCATGTCGTTGTTGGCGACCTCTTCGTTTGGCGCATCATTTAGCCAAAGTAGAAGGTGAGCATGAGCACTGCCTCGATGCTGAAATTCAATGCGTTTGAAGTATTAAACCACGTGGTTTGCTTAAATGGGCTAAGCCGCTTATTGCAGAGGATTTGCATAATTACCCGAACCGTATGTTCAAAGTACACGGCACAAACCACCGGATCTTCGTTCACCAAGGCTGCAGCAAAGTAGCTATTCATCTCATGTTCATCTATACCAATATCAGATGGGGTTGCCTTCAAGCTCTTCAGTAATTCGAGAAGCCGCGGCCAGTGTACTTCCGATGCCGAAAGAGTCAGGAATGCCGTTGGTTTGCCCAATTGACGAATAATCGCAAACAGTTCGGCTTTACGGGTATGCCAATACTGTATAGTATTCGGTACACCCTTCATAAATCCCATGTCTCTCTCAATGAGATTCTACACTTTCTCAGGATTCTCTACATCACCTCTGGTCAACGTCTCGATGCCTCGTTTGTTCCTAAACATGGTATTCAGGTTATCGCACACACGGCGTCGAATTACCTTCATAGCCATATAGAGAACATGCATCGGTAGAGCTCCTCGTCTATCACTTCTTCTAATCTCGGACGATGTCATGGTCAGGATTGTATGCCTAGCCTCAGGTTTAATGCATCTTGCATGACCGAGGTAGATCTGTGGAAACGACAGCTCCTCAGCATGCGTGTCGTACAGAATGCTTATAGGCTTCTGACCTTCGCCGGGAGCCATTGTTACCACAGGATTCAGAGTTGCTTGTTCGTCATAGACTATAGCGTGTTGATCCATTGTTAATGCAACTGCCTCTGACATGGGGTCACCTTCGTCGTCATCACCACCACACTCCTCCAACTCCATCTCATTGTCTTGTGCCATATCAATCAAGTTGTTTACCTTGGCGAGGTCGATCTTAATGTCATAGTGTTTATACAATGGAGAATTTTGCAGTACCTCTACCCAGGGCAGCAACTGTTCACGTGAAACCTCATCGGCTAGGTACAAGGTCTTAGCAAAGCGGCGTCTCTTTATATTCACAAATATTTGCTGTTGATCGTCCACGTCTCTGGGCAACTGCTTCAACATATGGTCAGTCTCTATAGGCACATTCACGATTGGTCCCTTTATACCGTACTGACCTTTCTTCCAATTCATTAGTCTCCGAATCTGTACAAACGGTATACGCGAAGACAGAAGCCGCTCGGCAACTGGGTTCATACGCGGTAGCCCTTCTGGCATCGGCGGGTATCTATAGCCATTAGAAACACTGTACAAAGGAATCGTTTCCTCTTTAAGGCTATTCTTGCATGTGTTGCACATCACGGCAGGGGATAAAGTCTCTTCTTTCCAGTCCGGGTAAGCCTTAAGCAATGTCAGAAACATGAGAGCACTCACCGGCGGAAGTTTTCCCTTATGCCACAACCGGTCACACACTGTACACGCATAGCCGAACGGGTTGTTAGTAAAGCGTCTGTTGAATTCACGCGTTGCCGTCTCAAACTCCTTTACTCTTTTCGCATGTTCTTCACGTCGTTCTACTGCAATGTGTCCTTCGGGTTGAGTCGGGCCAGCCTTGGTGAGAGATTTCTCCTGTCTTTTCTTCGAACGCTCTTGTCTCTGCTGGGGTGTTTCTTGTGCACGCTGTTTTCTTCGCTTTTCGGCAAACAGCAACGCAGTAGAAAATGGAGTACTCCATTGCTTTCTACTGATCAAGCGGAATCCGTGGATACCCGCTTTACATCCGTGAGTCCAGATTTCGCCATTTTCTGCCCGTCGGAAAATCCAAGGCAGAGAACGCCGCGCTATGCCTAGGCGGCGTCGGGCCGTAGGCCCGAAGGAACGCCGCTACAGCTCACGCCGCACCCGTGAGGATGGCGGACGCTGACGCGGCGGCGTCGGCTGGAGCCACGACACCGCTCGAAGAGAATCTTCACAGCGACGACAACGCTACCAACAACGCTACCGACAACGCTACCGACCACGCTACCGACAAAGCTACGGACCTCTCGCAGAAGAGAACAATCGACAATGGGGGATGGTTCACTGCCAAATACCAGAACTCGAGACTGATTGCCGTTCCAGAGGCCGGGACAGACGCG
The DNA here is from genome assembly GCF_052857255.1 of Amblyomma americanum. Lineage (NCBI taxonomy): Eukaryota > Metazoa > Arthropoda > Arachnida > Ixodida > Ixodidae > Amblyomma > Amblyomma americanum. Next base: position 84,113,550 of record NC_135505.1, on the reverse strand, counting down.
GCGGACAATTCAGCGCTGAGCCAACCCAAACTCAAGTGGAATCCCGTTCGGTGAGAGAAGCTACCTCCTTTGCCAAAAAACGACTTCAAAGTCATCCTTAGACCGAAGAATGGACTCAAAATCAGCGAACTGAGCACGCATCAGATGGCCCGGGCTATAACCAAAGCATGCGGAAAACCAGACATCTGCAACGAAGGCAGCTTCCTTATACGGCTGCACAACGGATCCAACATCGCTATACTCAGCACGCCAAGCATGGAGACTGCCAGTGCTGTGCAGTGTATTTCAAGTCTACGCTTTGCTGCAAAGAACTATGCAGTGACAGCTTACGTGGCCGCGCCGGACAATTCGTGCAAAGGTGTCATTCATGGAGTGGACGCCGGGACCACGCCAACTGAACTACTATCGCATCTCCGGGTACGTACCCAAGGAGTCAAAATACTTTATGCAAGAATGCTTGGCAAATCCCAAAGCGCGGTCATTACCTTCGAGGGAAAGATCGTTCCGCGCTACGTCTATTACTACGGCGGCGAGATACGTTGCTACCTCTATCGATCATCGCGGCAAGTGTGTTATACATGCTTAAAGGCCGGACATAGGGCGGACGTATGCCCGACACCTGACGTTGTCGTCTGCTCTAAATGCACCGAGCCAGTGATCGAGGACGGACACTCCTGCGAGCCCAGGTGTGTGCTATGCACGGAAGCGCATCCTACGGGGGCAAAGGAGTGCAAGGAACGCCTCAGGAAACCGAGACCACGGACGAGAAAAAAAGAGGAACCAGGCGGCGGAGACAACGGCGGACGCGGCCGGGCCCGGAAACGCTGGTTCAGCGAGGACTCCAGTTCGAGATCCAAGTCCAGATCAGCATCGAGATCAGGATCAAAGTCGAGATCGGCGTCCAGGACCCGGGAGGATCCAGAAACCAAAAAGAAGCAGGAGCAGAAGAAGACCGCACCAAAAAAGGAGGAAGCAACCAGGGTGAGCTGGAAAGAGCATCTTTTCCCCACCTCTCCCACTGCTCCAAAAAACACAAACACACAGAAAACAGTGATAGGTAACAACGCTAATGGGGAAGCTAACGAGGACGTTCAAGAGCTAAGACAAATAATTCAGACGCTCAGGGCAGAAAACGCCGAGCTGAGACAGAAACTAAACGATCTGATAGACGAACTAAAGGCCCAAAGAACAAGGCAGAACAGCACTAACCCGCAAACAGACGAAGCTCAGGCGACAACTATAGGGCGCCAGGAATTTACAACGGCCATGGTTGCTGTTAACAATGCACTGGCAAATCTTAGCAACCTCATCTCCAACATCCAGGACGAGACGCGCAAGGATAGAGAGCGTCTAGTACAATTCACAGCCATGAAATCCAGAGGAAAACCCTATAACAGGCCATCCCAGTATGGCGAGCAACCGTAAACGCTCGGTCAAGTTGGAAACCCTTGAAATATGGCAGTGGAACTGCCGTGGGATCCGCCGAAAGCAGGGTCTTCTTAAACAACACATCACAAATTGGACCTCTCCGCCAGACATAATCGCCCTAAAGGAAACCGGCTGCTCACTCACTCTCGCGGGGTACTTCGTCTACGAGGGGCAGGGGCAAAGCAAGGTCGCCACGCTGGTTGCAAAAGCAGTCACCGCAATCAGACACGACATCGACGGAACGGACATTGACCACGTCCTTATAGAAATCATTACCCAAAACAGAAGCCAAGAAAGCACCTTCCTACTTAACGTGTACAGCCCGCCAAGCCAGAGGAAAGCCAATTTCAGCTACCTGCTAGGCAAAGCAGAAGAAGCAGCAGGCAAGAACGGTATCGTTATTCTGGGGGACTTTAATGCCTGGCATAAAAGTTGGGGCTACGTTCGGGAAACCCCGAAAGGCAGGGATCTAGCCAGGGAAGCTGATCGTAGAAGGCTCACCCTCATCACTGACCACATCCAACCCACGCGAGTGGGGAACAGCATCAACCGAGATTCGTGCCCAGACTTATCATTTGTCAAAGGGGTAAGGCACGCAAGATGGGAAAACGACGGCGAAACTCTAGGCAGTGACCACTGCATCCTGCGCATCCATATAGAAACCCTCCCGATCAGGCGACAACATGGCCAGGCTAGACTGACAAACTGGGAAGCCTATAGGAAATCCAGGGCACAGCATCAAGACGCTGAGATCACCGACATAGAAGGCTGGGTCGCAAGATTCAAGACAGACTGGCGAAAACTAACCCGAAAGGTCGCCCTCACTACCAACACACCCGAGGTGGACAAACATCTCTTACACCTTTGGGACGCCAGACGGGGCCTACTAAAAAGGTGGAAAAGGCAAAAGCATAATAGGCGGCTCAAGCGTAAGATCGCTGAGGTCACCAGACAAGCTGAAGAATATGCGACGGAGCTCTCGAGGCGCGACTGGAACCAAAAGTGCAACGAACTTCAGGGGACTCTCGGTTGGGCCAAGACATGGGCCTTGCTAAGGGCTCTCATAGACTCAACCACCACAAAATCCGAAACGCGTAAGACGACCCAAAGGATCGCGCACCAGTTCCAAGGCACTGACGAGGAAATGCTACAGAACATCAAGCAGCGTTACATCGGCAATGCAACATACGACGACAGCAGCTTGGCATACACGGGCGAAACGAATCCCGCTCTGGACGAACCCCTTACCATAGAAGAAGTCAGACACGCTGTGATGTCCGCCACAAAGAACACAACACCAGGGAGGGATGGCATCACCAATGCCATGATAAGAAATCTGGATGACAATTCAATCAAAAGATTCACGGAGTTCATCAATAAACACTGGGAACAGGGGACCCTCCCGGACGACTGGAGACATGCGGAAATAGTAACGATTCCGAAGTCCGGAAAGACTCCAAACCTGGACAATCTTAGACCCATTTCCTTAACATCATGCTTGGGAAAAGTGTACGAGAGACTTGTGCATCACAGGTTGCAGACCCACCTTGAGGACAACGAACTCATGCCGCACACTATGTTTGGATTTCGAAAATACCTATCGACACAGGACGTTCTCCTGCAGATCAAGGAGGATGTGCTTACTTCCGTTGCAAAATATGGAGAAAACATCTTGCTCGCTCTCGATCTTCAAGCGGCCTTCGACAACGTCAGTCACAGGGCTGTGCTGGAGGGGCTCAGCAAACTGGGTTGTGGGCAGAGAATATTCAACTATGTGAAAGCCTTTCTGACTAACCGAACCGCTACCATTGGAATAGGAGGCATCAGGACTGACACCTTCAACACCCCAGAAAAAGGAACACCACAAGGCTCTGTGCTATCACCTATGCTTTTTAATACTGCAATGATTGGTTTAGCAAGGGCGCTCGAAGAAATTGAAGGAATCAGGCATGCCATCTACGCAGATGATATCACAATCTGGGAGACAAGGGAATCCTTAGGCGAAAAACAAGAGCTTCTTCAGTGAGCGGCAGACACGGTCAACGCATACGCCCGACACTGTGGACTTGCATGCTCCCCTGAAAAATCCGAGGTGCTCAGAGTCTACAGACAAGGGTATGATCTGCAAAACTCCATAGATATCTATATTAGGGGAAACGAAGGTTCCAGAAGTATCGAAAGTTAGGATCCTCGGCATGTGGGTCCAAAGCGACCGTCGTATTGATCACACGATCAGACAGCTAGCAAATACCACAGCACAGATCCCCAGGATGATTGCAAGAATTTCCAACAGAAGAAGAGGTATGAAGGAGGAAGACACATGTAGGCTAGTACAGGCCCTCGTGGTCAGTAGGATCTTATACGGCGTCCCCTACCAAACACCGCTCGAGCAAGAAAAAGAGCAGTTGGAGGCAATTCTTAGAAAAGCATACAAATGCGCTCTCGGACTGCCGGTCAGCACTTCGACGGAGAAATTCCTTAAACTGGGCATAAACAACACAGTACAAGAACATATCGAGGCCCACCTTATCGCGCAGAAAACAAGACTGATGCTGTCCGCAACAGGCAGAAACACGCTGCGGTTGCTGGGCATGAGGGACGCTTTGAAAGAAATCAATAGCACAGCGAGCGTCCCAAATGAAATCAGGAGGATCATTGAGATCAGTCCGATTCCAAAAAACATGCATCCAGATATACATAAGGCGAGAAGAAAGGCAAGATCTGAATTCCATGAAAGAAGCTTCGCCGGGGCAAAAGACGTATTATATGTTGACACAACAACGTACAGACACCGATATGGCTCGGTAGCCAGCGTGGTGGATCACCAGCTCAGGGAATCAACTGCGCTTCGATAAAAACCAACAACATACTCGAGGCTGAGGAAGCAGCAATTGCACTCGCCATCACCCAGCAGAGTGACGAGCCCCATGCACACATCATTACAGACTCGCAAGAGGCGTGCAGAAGATACAGCAGTGGACGCATATCTACTGCAGCCATTCACATACACAAGGCGAGGACAATCACTTTTACGAGATGCTTCATCACGTGGACACCAGGCCATGAGGCTGTCAAAGGGAACCAATGTGCGGACGCCAATGCCCGAGCATACGCCAACCGGGAGGCGCGCACCGAAGGGGAACTCGACGCAGTCACTAGACGGTATGGAGCCATCTTAGAACACCAACGAGCCCTCCGGAGGACCTACCCGCCTCCCCACAAAGACCTTAGTAAACAGCAGTCGGTTGCCTGGAGACAACTACAGACTAATACATACCCCAATCTGAGTTTACTCAGCAAAACCTATCCATCCACTTATGAAAACAAATGCCCGCTATGCGGTGAACACGCAACGCTTTACCACGTTACATGGGCCTGTCAGAAAATGCAGGCAGCGCCGATAAACAACACACCTACACCGGAGCAGTGGGAGGCTGCGCTGTCCAGCTCGAAGCCTGAAGAGCAGCTCAAGCTGATCGACAGGGCTCGCAAGACTGCAAAGGCCGCTGGGGCCCTGGACTGAGGGCTCCACCTAGGCTGCGAGAAATAACCCTTATACAATAAAGTTTTTCATTCATTCATTCATTCGCTTTTCGTTTTCCTTCTCTCGAAACGCACGTTCCTTCTCGAGCCGCTGCTGCCGCTGTTCCGGGGTTTCTTGGACACGCCTCTGCCGTTTAGTCGCGTTCCATCGTTCTGAACTAGTAGAAGGAGACTCACTGTCGGGCAAACTCAAAATTTCTCCCTCTGCTTCTGCTGTTTCCACAGAGGAGGTTGCACGTTGTCGCCGAGCTGCATATTGGGCACGCCGCTTAGAAAGTCGTTCTTCTCGTTCTTCTTCCGTCTCCGTAGCTCGCTGATGCTTCCTCTTTGCATTCTGCCGAGCTGCCTTGTTCGTAGGCACCATCGTAACATCTGGCTGCATGAGTGCCTTGGCGAGAGGAGCGGAGTTGTTTTATACAGCTGGTGTGACGTCACTCTGACCGTAGCGCCCCTAGTGAGAGGAGCGGGAGTTAGGCCGCCGTTGGTGGCTACCGCCTCGCCTCGCGACGGCGTGAGATGGGGCCCCGTTTTTACAAAGCTGGTGTGACTTCACACCGACCGTAGCGCCCCTGGTGAGAGGAGCGGGAGTTAGGCCGCCATTGGTGGCTACCGCCTCGCCTCGCGACGGCGTGAGATGGGGCCCTGTTTTTACACAGCTGGTGTGACGTCACTCTAGGTCACGTGGTGTGACGTCACGCAGCGAGGTCACGCTAAAGGTCAATGGTGCCTACCACCGCCTCGCCACGGAACGGGCTGAAGTGCGACCTAAAGTAGTATTGCTTCGCAATAAAAAGTGCACCTGCTGAATTATCGCTTGAGGAAGGCTGCTTATCGCAGCGGTGGCCTGGTGGCTGAGCATCCGCCTCGCATGCGGCAGGTGCGGGGTTCGGTGTCCAGCTCCGCCGGGTACTGACCAATAATATAATAGGTACAGGCTTCCCCTGGCCTGGAGCTCGGCTTCGTTAGAGTGAAATGCTTGGAAAATAGGTGTTTGAGCCCACCTTGAGTAGAAAAAACTTTGTGCCACTGCGCTCTTTGGCCACAGATGCCCTTGCGCCGTAAAACTTGATCACCATCCATTCAATCTCCTTTCTCTTTGCAACTTCTCGCACTTTGCACTGCACTTCACGTATTACACAAATGGATTATAGAGTTGAGCCGAGGGAGGTGGAATGTAAGAGGGCGGCCTCGTACCTGGAGAGGGGGGGTTTGGTGGTGGGTGGTTAGTGCTCTTTCTGGAGGCGAGTTGAATTTCCCACTGTGTCTGAATTCTATTTCGCTGCCGATTTTACTGTGTAAGCAGTATGCGTAAGTGCCATTTGGCGAAAATTCCTGCCTGTGTCTCAGTGGCGTCTCTGAGGATTGGCGATAAAAAAAAAAACTGCATCGGCAGGGCGGCGAAGCTGGAGCAGCGGCCACCCAAAACGCGTAACAATAGCGGAGATAGAACAAGCGGCGCTGAAAGGATGCGGACGTCAGCGTCTGATCCGACGCGTTGCGCCAAGTAATACAATAACTGTTCCAAAGTAAAGCGAAGTCAAAATGCACGAAATATAAAGCACAAAATTATCACCGAGCGAAAAATTGCCAGTGCCTTAGATCGGCTATGCCAGGATATATACGTAGCGAGAGGTACGTTTCCCTGGCTGAGCTTTTTGTGGTCACTGTATGTTTAACAATGAGACACACTGGGCATACACATCTTTCATTCATTTTACTTGACAGAGACGAAGACTGCCCGATGATCTGTGCAGTAGAATGCAGCGGTCTCAATTTTGTCGATACAGTATTTCGATGTGGTAGAGCCTGTTTAGTATACAAGCTCTATAGTAGTTCCCCATTGTGTAGTCTGGACGTGAGGGTCCGAAGCTAAATTAGCCGCCGCGGTGGCCGAGTGGTTACGGCGCTCAGCTGCCGGCCCGAAAGACGCGGGTTCGATCCCGGCCGCTGCGGTCGAATTTCGATGTAGGCGAAATTCTAGAGGCCCGTGCACTGTGCGATGTCAGTGCAGGTTAAAGAACCCCAGGGGGTCGAATTTCCCGGAGCCTTTCACTACGGCGTCTTTCATAGCCTGAGTTGCTTTGGGACTTTAAACGCCTATAAACTAAAGCAAAGCGAAGCTGAATTACAGTCAAACTTTCTTCATACACTAAAGAGTCCTGTTTCCTGTTGAAATCACCCAAAGTCCCACACAACTGTGAAACATTGCAGTACGCTGGTATACACGAGGCAACCACATCAATTGTAATCTTTAAAGATGTTCCCGGTGGCACGTAGACTTCCAAGGGATGGCAAGCGTATAGCTGTGGGCGGCAGAAAGTTAGTTCGGCGGATGAGATTAATAAGTCAGCGGGAACACGTTAGCCGCAGCTGGCAAAAGACAGGGTTAATTGGAGAGACATGGGAGAGGGACTTTGCCCTGCAGCGGGCGTAGTCGGGCTTATTCTGCTTAGGCAGTTAGTGGCATCATATAATCTTAGCATATGCCAGTTTTAATGATAAACGTTGTAGCTTTCGTTACGAGGAAAAGCCGTGCGTGTTGTCGCAACAGTTGAGCATCGGTAAGCGGCAGAGGTCGTGACTTTACGCCACAGACAACCGATGAGAGTGAAGTATGACCTCAGGCACGGAGAACTGACGGGTTGGCGGGGGGCCAGCTGCGCAGAGGTTAAAGCTCATGGAAAGTTTCCACTGCTCTGTGTTTGGCGCGTCGAGTCATTGACAGTATGCGTGACGTAGCTGAGGCGATAGAGCTGCGGTGATGGGCCGCTGCTAAAAAAATAGAGGTTCCGAGACGCATGCGTGCGTGCCGTAATGATGCTTTTTTGATCGCGAAGGTAGACTACGCGACTTCCACAGTTCTTGCTTTCAGCTTCCGAATGATTGATTAGGAGTTCGCAATTTATTATTTCCGCTCGTGTGTGGGCTTCTAGAAGGTAGAGGTCACACGGAGGGTTGAGACAGTTAGGTAGCTTGGAGGTGGGTGGCCTTTCTGGAGGGTGGAATTCGGTGGTTGCGTGGTGGATGGCGGCTTTGGAGGGATAAGATGGGCGGGGTTGGGGTTGGGACGAGGATTACGTGAGGCGCTGGGTGAATAGGGAGCGCTATTGCTGCTATTGTATGGTGGAGATGGGGATGGGGAGGTACTGGAAAGCATTGCTTATAGGGGTGGAGGCGGAACTTTCGGAGGCTACAGACACAGACGATGGCATTTCCGTAACGTGACACTAGTAGCTCTTTCACAATAAACGACAAGACAGTTTCTGACTATGATCATGTGGCATTATCAGGTGTCCCAGACCCTAAATAATGTCAGCGTCGATGTAAATGTTGTATTTTAGGCCTCTTGCAGACTACTTAACGTTTGTACATTAATGGCAAAGCAAAAAAAAAGAGCAGTGCTTAAATAAACGCGTTCATAATCGCATGTACTGTGCTACCTGCGTTATCCTTGGAATTCCTTGGAAGTGTACGAGCATGTAGATCGGCCAAGCCATCTGTAACCTCATTAAAAGACTAACTGAGCACCACCAGCCTACGTGAAAATGCTGACTGCTGTCTTGCGGACTACTGTGAAGTGTACAAGGAGTTTGAGCAATTCAATGAAAGGACTAATATTAAAGCATGAGCTGGCACTTAAGTGGAAACAGCAATCATTGAGGCACCACTCAGAGCCATAGCTGGATGCTGGCGTATTTGTTCGGGAACAACAATCTTACTGACTGGCAGGAATTTCGGTTTTTAACAACGTCAAACTTTTCACTCTTATTTTGTTTTCATGTAGTTATACCGCTTTTTCGTTAATTTGCTTGTTAGCTTTGGTACAAACAAACATGTGTTTATTGTTCAAGCCGCTGTTGCCTTTTCTGTGCTTTCGCTTCGAACCGTTATTCTTTACTGAAAGTGATTTTAGCTTTCTTTGCAGTTTATTATGTTAACTTTTAGTTTTGTCTCGGATGTTGGTTCGGTACTTCTGACTGATTTTGCTGCTGTTCATGCGCTGCTCATTCGTTAATGTTTTTTTATTGTTATCTGGTCGCTGATTCTAGGTTCTGTTGGCTGAATTGCGTTTCAGTATCTTCGTATGCTCGCAGATGAACGTGTTTAGGTCTATTAGAAGGATTACTTTTTGACAGGGTGATTTTTGCCACGATTGTTTCTTACTGTTTACTCTTCATTGCTTTATTCACGTGATTCCCGGTCACCGTATAAATGCTGCTCTGTGCACACAGTGAATGAGGGATAGGTGCGGAGGCGCATTAACCCACTCACATTCTTTCGTGAACTTGCAACCCAGATCAGTTTGTATTTTTTTTCTGTTTTTATGCCCCCCCCCCCCCCAAGACTCTTACTCAACGTCGAGCATAATGTCAACGCTGCTTAAAAGCTGGTTAAAAGCACTGTATTTCATTCAATAGCTTCTCCCTTTCCTTCTAGCGTAACGGAAACATTGCAAGCTTCGCGGTCGCCTATATCCCATAGGCCTCACTTGCATTGCTGGAGAACACACAAGAGACTACGCATAATTTAGACGCCTAATCCTAAACAGCCGCAATAACCTATTTAAGTGCAACAAGTAGTATGCATAGCAGTAGAGAGCGGACGTGAGTTCGTAGAGAACTTTTGCTGATAGGTTCATTTTGTCCAACTTCGAACCATAATACCTACCAACCGTTGCTTTGATAAGTCCGTCCACGCTCCAAAACCCTGGTGATTTGCTTTTCAGCACTCGAATTATGTTCTAGTTCACACCGAGGTGGCCAAAAAGTGATATTCACTGAACTTATCTCTAAAGTATCCGCAATCTTGTTTCCAGCTGGTTCTTTGCTTTGCAGGGAGTAAGCTGGAAAACTAGTAGCAAAGCACAGATGCCGACCAACGTAGATGAGAGAAAGCGTACCGTCGTACCGCCGGATGAGCAACGGTCTGCAGTCTGGCAGCGTGCGGCCTTATTATAACGCCAGAATTGACGCATGTCATTCAAGCCTATATAACATGAAGGCACATGGAATGAATGGCCTTAATCTTTTCACGCTCGATCTTTCTACTGCTTAGTACCCCCGGTTTATCCGTACTCAACTGTAATTACAGCCACACATAAATGCCAGAAACTAAAAAAAAAATTATGGTCACTTAAGCTCCGCAATCAAGTGTATGACGCAACGGCGTAAACGGGTTCATTCAGGGGTTACTCTTGCCCGCGCCAGAGAGGACATTGCTTCCTCTGTCACGATGGCGATCATTATGTGAAAATCGACGCGACATATACGGGGTGTTCCACCTAATTAAGACTTTACACAATGTTTAAAAATACGCTTTTTGAGTTGGAAGAGCGCTTTCTACGGCATAGCATTGTCACCTGTGTAGTGCACCATAAAACATCTAAGACGTGCTATCTAGCAGGATGTTTAAGTAATATTGAATAGTTAACTTTCTAGCTATTACTCTTGAGCTCCTTAATTACTGAGACACTTGTAGGTCACCGTAAGTAATATGCTTATCAGTCTCTAGAATTTCGAAAATGCGGTTACCGTTGGCGTTGTGGCCGAACACATTTTGGCAACATCGCGCCAAAAAACATGCGCTTTCGAGAAGCTTGCAGGCAAAGCAACCTCTCCAGTGCACGTAACTCTTCGAAAAAGGCAAAATTTGTTGGGCCACAGCGCCGAGGGTAACTGGGTTTTCCAATTTCTAAAAACTGATATGAATATTACTTACGGTGGATTACGTGACTCTCGATAATTAAGGAGCCTAAGAGCAATAGTTAAAAGTTAACTATTCAGTATTAGTTAACCACCCTGCTAGATAGCACGTCTTAGATGTATTCTGACGTATTAACACCGCTGACAATGCTATGCCGAAAAGCGCTCTCCTAACTCAAAAAGCCCAATTTTAAAAATTCTGTAAATTCTTAGGTGACACACGCTGTATATAAAGCATTGCTTTAACTTTAAGACCTATGAAATTGCCTAATGTGCTGAATATGCATGCTGGCTTGGCATACCAAGCAGCACAGAGCATCGGCACAATATTGGAGATGTGCAGGCAAAGACCGGGCCTACAAAGAACCAGCCTTTGCCAACATAGTTCCAATATTGGGCCGATGCAATGTGCTGCTAGAGTCGATGCGTGTATCTCCTAAGTTCCTTGGCGCCCGGTTAACAGCTTGAAACATGTTGCAGGCGGTATCCTAGCCGAGTATTAACAGGCCATGCGGAACAAATGTCTGAAATGTATAGCACGGTAAAAGCAATTTAAACATCGCGTATTGGCGGTACACCGCTATGTTCATACATTTGGCCCACATAGTCTGCCAATACTAGAAACAAAAATTTTATTATATTTCGTAAATTGTGCACTGCTAAATTACATCTTCGCTGTTCTAACTCGCGCGGAACGTATCACAGAAACACGAAAGCGTTTTCTGACTTTGATATCTTTAAACCATTGCATTCAGGTCTTTTAAGTACGATACATGCATTTCCAGTCCTTTTACTCTCACTTCAAAGCTACCATTCTGGCTGCAGTGCTATCTGTCCAAAGACTGCGACCTTTTAACACACACACACACACACACACACACACACACACACACACACACACACACACACACACACACACACACACACACACACACACACACACACACACACACACACACGCACGCACGCACGCACACGCGCGCACACGCGCGCACACGCACGCACGCACACGCACGCGCGCGCGCGCACACACACACACACACACACACACACACACACACACACACACACACACACACACACACACACACACACACACACACACACACACACACACACACACACACACACACACACACACACACACACACACACACACACACACACACACACACACACACACACACACACACACACACACACACACACACACACACACACACACACACACACACACACACACACACACACACACACACACACACACACACACACACACACACACACACACACACACACACACACACACACACACACACACACACACACACACACACACACACACACACACACACACACACACACACACACACACACACACACACACACACACACACACACACACACACACACACACACACACACACACACACACACACACACACACACACACACACACACACACACACACACACACACACACACACACACACACACACACACACACACACACACACACACACACACACACACACACACACACACACACACACACACACACACACACACACACACACACACACACACACACACACACACACACACACACACACACACACACACACACACACACACACACACACACACACACACACACACACACACACACACACACACACACACACACACACACACACACACACACACACACACACACACACACACACACACACACACACACACACACACACACACACACACACACACACACACACACACACACACACACACACACACACACACACACACACACACACACACACACACACACACACACACACACACACACACACACACACACACACACACACACACACACACACACACACACACACACACACACACACACACACACACACACACACACACACACACACACACACACACACACACACACACACACACACACACACACACACACACACACACACACACACACACACACACACACACACACACACACACACACACACACACACACACACACACACACACACACACACACACACACACACACACACACACACACACACACACACACACACACACACACACACACACACACACACACACACACACACACACACACACACACACACACACACACACACACACACACACACACACACACACACACACACACACACACACACACACACACACACACACACACACACACACACACACACACACACACACACACACACACACACACACACACACACACACACACACACACACACACACACACACACACACACACACACACACACACACACACACACACACACACACACACACACACACACACACACACACACACACACACACACACACACACACACACACACACACACACACACACACACACACACACACACACACACACACACACACACACACACACACACACACACACACACACACACACACACACACCTTTTTCAGCATAACACTGAGAGCGGTATAGTTGGTCAGAATACAGCTAAGACGTGCTAACTAGCAGGTTGGTGAACTAATGTTGACCAGTTAACTTTTTCACCATTACCGTTCGGCTCCTTAATTACTGGGAGGCGTTCAGGCTTCGGTAAGTAATCTCCATATAAATTTTTAGAATTTCGAAAACGCGGTTACCGCAGGCGCTGTGGCCCAACAACATTTGGCTATTTGGACGAGTTGCGCCACTGGAGACGTTGCTTTGCCTGCAAACTTCTCGAAAGCTCATGCATTTTGGCGCGGTGTTTACTGCACCGACTGAGTACGAAAAGGCTTAGCGCCGTTACGATTTGATAGCGCAAAATGGGCACTTCGATTAGCCGTAAGTTCGTTACATCCGTTTGTTAATAATGTTTACTGTATATAAACGAGATATCAAATACATGGGCCCTAAGGGAGCTTCTAAAGGGGGCAGCCACTCTTTCGGCGTATCCATTATTTTGTTATAAGGCGTACCATGAAACTGAGGCTGCACTTTATTGAAAACACAGGCCAGGATGTTCCACGAAGCGCCCGGGGTAATTATCTATTTTTGTCGTGTCACTTTCTTTTTTGTATTGGTGCAGAATATCACGCCAAATTTTTAACTTTATTCTTGGCCCGAATGCTTCGTCGTCACATATACCTTTGCTCGTATAATTGATCTTCTTTGCGTGCGGACGTGCAGTATTAAAGTTTTATGGCAGCCATAGTCGATGGCGGTATGCACAAAAATCTCTCTCAAGTTTTTCCCGCGATATATTGTTTTGTGTGCCGACAACTGACTTTCCATTCCTTCCTCCTTTAATGAGATTTACTTGATATTGGCTCCAGCTGTCAAAGGAGTGAACTTATTTTTTTTTCTGTTTTGCCCTATAATAATGCTCTAGAAGCATGATTGTTTTTCCTCCATACTTTGCATGCCGAAATGCACGCTCCAGTTTTCATGCGCAGCCATTTCCAAGCAAGGTATCCAGGTCACATCTTCGAAGTAAACAAGGGAGCATTTTTTTGTTTCTGCTTTTATCACGCACATCTCTGCGCACTGAACACTTCATAGCCTACGACTTTTCGTGCTCCCCAGTCTCGATTCCTTCACGACGTCTTCCACGCAGGCGAAATTGCTAAAGGTGAAATTGCAAAAGGCGAAATTGCGAGAGGCGAAATTGCGAAAGGCGAAATTGCGTGGCCTCCTAGAGTTATGAGCGTGCTATAATACCAGGATGTTTCCTTAATACAGGACACTGTAGCAGGTATGGAACCAGGAGAGCCCAAAACCAGTGCCCTATTCCGTGAATGCGGGCTATTCCGTGAGAGGAGTATATGATTACAATTGCGCAAAATACAATTTACACCAAGAGTGTCAAAAGACACCGGAGGGGTAGTCAGAGCAATGGCTTGTGCCAGCGAGTTCAGATACTATTTCATGGTAGTCGCAGCGGCCATCCCAAATTTTTCCTGGGTTTCATCGTCCGGCTCCCTCCAACCTTTATTCCTGCAGGTAATGAATGAGTCTAAGTTATCCCCTGATAGGCCGGTACTGCTGTACACTGAGTCGAACATGGATATTCTCCACGCCAGCATTCAAGAACTGCCTATTGCTCTCAAATTTGTTAGTTTGTCGCAACATCGCATAGCTTGCGAGTTCCAAGGTAGTTGGTTCAAGACCTTTTCCGAACTCTGCAGCGTATCAGCAGATGACCACATCTTCCTCCCCACAGGGGGGCGTCTGCAACTTGAAGGCGTTGGTGAGTGGCGACACCACGGGTTCCCGAGCATCCGCAGGGACATCCCCGCAGGGGATGATGGTGAACAGTGCATCACCACGGACCCGAGCACCCGCGCCTCGCCGTGCGTGGCATCGCCGTGTCCGGGGAAAAGGGGATCCTGGTGGTTGAGCCGATGCCGAGCGTTTGGACCTTTAAGGCCCCTCGGCAGAGGCAACACACCCCTTTGGCCCCAGCTTCCTGTAGACGGCACCACCGGCCTGACCAGACCGGGGGAAATCGGCAGTCGCCTTTTCCTGTCCTCCTCTACATCTTTTACTTTCCAGTCTTCTTTCTGACTACTGTCCTTTCTCCTCGTCGTTTCTTGGTTTTTTCATTTCTTCATTGGCGGCTAGGGTTAACCTTGCGTGGCGCACTACCCTGGGTTTCGTCATATTTGGTTATAGTTGAGGTGTACAGCTGGCTTAGGCATGACTTGCGTGCAAGTTGCTGTCCCGTCCCCTTGTTGGGCTCCGTGGTGGGTGGCTGGCACCGTGGCTGAAAAAGTAAATTTTTTTATGGCTCCCCTCCATTCCCAATCTGATCGCTTTCTAAAAAGAGGGCGGAACGATGAAGATTTTTTTCAAAAAAGAAAAGTGTCATTCCCAAAATTTCATGTCATTCACAGCAAAGCTGAAGAACAACAAGCAAGACTGATTTCCCCATTCATGGTAGCAAAGTGCCTGACAGATACCTTGGGGTTTGGGTATAAGGTATCAAAAATGGCTAGTGGCGACTTACTGCTCGAAATACGTGACACTGTCCAGCACTCGAAACTTGCAAACATTGTATCGATAGGGGAGATTCCTGTTTCCATCACGTCACACCGATCTTTGAACACAGTCCGAGGCGTCATATCAAAAATTGATTTTGTTCACCTCTCTGAAAAAGAAATGCTTGAAGGCCTTGCCGACCAAGATGTCATAAATGTTAAGCGAATAAAGATTCGGAAGGATAACAAGGAAATAGATACTAAACACTTGATCCTCACTTTCAACACCAGCACACTACCTGAAAGCATTGAAGTCGGGTACCTGAAAATAAATGTAAAGCCGTATATACCCAACCCACGCAGATGTTTCAATTGCCAGAGGTTCGGCCACGGCTCACAGAGTTGTCGCGGCCGCAAAACTTGCGCGAAATGCTCATCGAAGGACCACCAGTCAGATGAATGTGTTGCTGCCCCGTGGTGCACAAATTGTGAGGGAAACCATGCTGCATACTCCAGGGCTTGTCCGTCCTGGAAAAAAGAAAGAAATAATTACTCTGAAAACCATTGAAAACATTTCTTTCAAGGAAGCGAGAAGGCGATACGCCGAAACAAACCGATTTTTCTTCACTGCGAAAACAACCTTCGCCTATGTGGTGCGTGGTCGCGGCGCATCACACCAGGCTTCGGCACCTGTCCAGGCCGCACGCAGTGGGCCTATGGCAGGGCCATCCGCGCCCCCTGGTGGAGTAGCTGATACTACTCCGCCAACCCCAAAGCAGGCTGCGCAGACCCCCGGGTCAGCGGGCGTCAAGACCTCTTCCCACAGGTCAAGGTCTAACTCAAAAGTCAGCGCGCATCCTGCACGGTCGTCCAGCGCCTCTGCTGAGGCGATGGACACGACCCAGGGCAGCTCCGTGCCGTCCACATCGTACGGACGGCG
Source organism: Amblyomma americanum (assembly GCF_052857255.1). Lineage (NCBI taxonomy): Eukaryota > Metazoa > Arthropoda > Arachnida > Ixodida > Ixodidae > Amblyomma > Amblyomma americanum. Next base: position 84,096,924 of record NC_135505.1, on the reverse strand, counting down.
GAGGTCTTGGGATCGATCAAAAAAATGTGAGGCTCCGAGTCAAGGGGCCAAATCAAAGTTAACCGAATTTTATCTGCACACACGCACACAACATTAAGATGGCTTTCATAATACACTGGAACTGCAGAGGTCTCGTAAATAACTATAACGACATAAAAGATATTTTAAACACAATTTCTCCTATTGCTTTATGTGTTCTGGAAACCAATCTAGGCCCTCAGCACACAAAGGTGCTAAAGAAGTATACCGTCTTCCGCCGTGACCGAGAGGGGGCGAGTAGACTCTCGGGAGGCGTAGGAATCATTGTGCAACCTGGCGTAGCAGCTAGCGAGATCAAACTCAAAACAAGGTTCGAAGCCGTAGCAGCCACCGTGGTTGGTTACAAAACCATTACAATTTGTAGCGTATATCTTCAACCACATCTCGAAGTAAGACAGCATGAATTAGAGAGCCTTTTACAACAGTTACCGGAGCAATACTTGATAGTTGGCGATTTTAATGCACACTCTTGTTTCTGGGGTAGTGAGAAAACCGATAGCAGAGGTCAAGTTATTGAGGATTTTATACTATCCAACAATATTTGTTTATTGAACACCGGTAAACCTACTTATTGCTCCCCTAGCTCAGGAAAAATGAGTGTTTTAGGTTTGTCTTTTAGCTCTCCTTCGGTTTTAGCGAATTTAAATGGGATGTTTTAGACAACCCGTTCGGAAGCGATCATCTCCCTGTTAAAATCTGCCTGTCATCCCCACCATCAGTCACCCAGACAAAACCACGATGTTGGAAGCTCAATTTAGCAGACTGGCAGCTGTTTAGAACAGCAGCCACGTTAGAAAATATTACGTTAGAAAATCTTAATGTAAATGATATAAATGAAAAGTTCACAAATTGCATTCTTTCTGCCGCACGCTTGGCTTTTCCCCAATCTTCAGGAATAGTACAACGCAACCATAAAATGGGGTGAACACAAGATTGCAAAGAAGGAAAAAAACAAAAAAATAAAGCTTGGGTTATATTTCGCCGATACCCCACACAGGAGAACCTTATTAACTTTAAAAAAGCAAGAGCAAAAGCGCGGTACTTACGTCGAAATGCCGAAAAATCATCCTGGCAGCGTTTCATTTCCTCGATAAACAGCCAAGTCTCCTCGAAAAAAAAAGTGGGAGGCAGTACACAAAATGGATGGTCGCTACTCTCCATTCACAGTTCCTCTTCTGACCGCCCCTGGTGTACAGACAAATATAAAAGAACAAGCAGACATATTAGGCGAACATTGTTCCACTGTGTCTAGTTCCTCTAACTATACAGAATCATTTTTAAAATATAAAGACACAGCCGAAAAAGAAAGACTGCCGATAAGGGGCAGTGCTCACGAAGCATATAATAGCCCATTTACACAACAAGAAATTAACAGTGTACTTTCTGCGGGTAAACAAACTGCACCAGGACCAGATGAAGTCCATTACGAAATCCTTGCCGACTTGTTCGAACATGCTGTAGACTCGCTTCTGAAATTTTTTAACAAAATATGGTTATCAGGAGAGATTCCAGAGGCATGAAAAAAAGCCATAATTGTACCGTGTTTGAAGCCGGGAAAAGTACCTACCTCCCCTGGCAATTACAGACCTATAGCCCTAACAAGCGTACTTGCCAAATCTTTCGAAAGCGTCCTTAACATTAGATTAATGTTGATATTACAATCTCGTGATCTTCTTGACATCCATCAGTGTGGGTTTAAAAAGGCGTGCTCTACAACCGACCATCTAGTCCGCCTAGAGAACACAGTCCGAGAAGCATTTATACACAAGCAACACTGCCTTGCGGTCTTTTTAGATTTAGAGAAAGCCAATGACACCACATGGAGGTTTGGCATACTGCGGGACCTTGGAGACCTCGGAATCCATGGTAGAATCCTAAAATGCTTGAATGACTTTTTGACCAACCGTTCATTTCAAGTACGCCTGGGTGCCACTCTTTCTAAAAATTTCATTCAAGAGAACGGTGTGCCTCAGGGGTGTATTTTAAGCATCACGCTTTTTATAGTAAAAATGAACTCCCCAGCAAAAATAATCCCAAAGTCTATCATGTATTCTGTCTACGTCGACGATCTCCAGATTGCTTGCACATCCTCTAGCATTACATCGTGTGAGAGGCAAATACAGATGGCAGTAAATAAACTAACAACATGGGCAGACAGAAACGGTTTCATGTTTTCCACGCAAAAATCAGTAGCTGTTCTTTTTTCGCTTAGAAGAGGACTACACACTGATCCCTCCCTGTATTTAAATGAAGTCCCACTACCAATTAAAGATGAGCACCAATTTCTAAGAATGACTTATGACAAAAAGCTCACATTCCTACCACAAATAAACATACTCAAAAAGAAAGCTTCTAAACCTCTGAATATACTAAAAGTACTTTCACGAAAACTTTGGGGTTCCGATAGGACTTGTCTTTTACGGATTCATCGCTCTGTAGTACGTTCTACATTAGATTACGGATGCATAGTTTATGGATCAGCGAGGCAATCGTACCTTAAACGGCTAGAGCCAGTACACAATTTAGGCTTGCGTCTTTCCACCGGTGCATACAGGACGTAAGCGATAAACAGTCTTTATGTGGAAGCCAACGAGCCGTCGCTTACAGAGAGAAGAACCATGCTCACTTGCTCGTACGTTTTAAAAATCCGTTCACTACCTAAACATATCTGTCACCAAGTAGTCACAAAATGCCCATCTAGAACACTATTTAGCAACAAACCATTAGCTATAAGGCCACTTCTCCTGCGTTTTGAAGATATGTGCAAAAACCTCGGCGTAATGGATGCATTATCTGGCGTTGCTCGAAGACGTGGTCCACTGCCTCCATGGTTCAATTTTCCTGTAATCTGTGACCTCACTCTTGCACATTTTCGTAAAAAGCGAACTCCACAGCAACATATATTACAAGAATTCCGTGCCCTTGAAGAAAAATGCAGTAGTGTTACAGAATTTTTTACTGATGAATCAAAAACAGATAGTTGCGTAGGAAGCGCAGTGGTGCGAGGAAGTTCGGAGCAAATAGTAAGACTACCACAGTGTTCCTCCATCTTCACCGCGGAGTGCTACGCAGTATGGATGACCATAGAAAAAATACTAAGTGAGAACCTCAAAAATGCAGTTATTTACACAGACTCCTTAAGTGTACTTAGAGCTCTCCATTCTAAAAATGCAAACTCCCCTCTGCTCGGTGACATCATACACAAATAGTAACTGCCACCGCTCAAGGACAAAATATAAAACTGTGCTGGGTACCGAGTCATGTGGGAATAAAAGGCAATGAGAGAGCAGATGTGTGTGCTGGTAAAGCTCGTGGAAAGGAAATAATCAAAGTAAATATGCCGTTTAATGATTGCATGAAATTAGTAGCAAGGAAACTAGAAAAAAAATGGCAGTCGGCTTGGAAAAATGAGGTCAAAAATAAACTACACTTGGTAAAACCAGTTTTAGGTGAATTTAAGTCGTGTGTGCACCAAGAAAGTTTCAAGGAAGTTATCTTATGCTGTCTCCGAATAGGCCACACGCAACACGCACCTTACGCACAACTTCCTACTAACAAAACAAGACAAACCTGTTTGCCAACAACGTGGAGATAAACTCACGGTTAACCACATTTTATTCTCTTGTGTGGGACTGGAAGAAATAAGAAAAACGTATTTTACTGAATTTTATAATAAATGCATTCTTTTTCATCCCGCACTGCTTTTAGGAGATGATGCAATTGTTAATATATCATGTGTTTTTAGCTTTCTTAATGAAACGGGATTTCTCAAGAGATTAAATTTTTACCCACTGGTTTGTTTGAATTTTAGTACTCCTCAGCCAATTTCTCAGGCTTGAGAAGAAAGCTGAGGCTTTTATTTTAATTGGTTGGGAGCCTCGATGTCCTTCCGCAGCCAAGGAAGGCTACTGAGGTTACCCGGCCCTCTTTAGAGCTTTTACTTGTAGTCATTTATAAAATTTGTGTATGTGTTCACTGGGTAATATTAATGTTTGAGGGCCGCTAGAGCAAGGATTATTCTTGCATTTCTATAATATTCAACAAAAGACTTTTCCTGTATCTTGTTCTTGGCGCATGATGGCCTAAGTTGCCTATGTGCCATAAAACACAACAGAACACACAACACAACAAACAACACACATCTTCCACAACAAACGGAGGTTGATTTTTATTCCACACCTTGAAACATCGGCAAGCGATGAACGTTACTTAGTTCGCTCACTTGCTGCGATACTTGACAGAGCAAAGCTGTTCGTGTTCGCACAGTCGCACCAAGAAAACCTCCAAAGGTTTAGAGGAGTGCTTTGCCAAGTGGTTAGCGTTTCTGAGACGGACATCAGCGCACCCAAGGACCACTTTCGGAGGTGCGCCATCGGGCAGGTGGTGCATCCATCGCAGCTGTTTGCCGCGAAAAAAAGATCAGAAGCGATGTTTCCTAGGGATGGCCATTATTGTGTCATGCCTTCATTTGCAGACCGTCCCATAGAAGACGTGATGTCGAGGCCAATTGTTTTCACTATGGTAGACGCATACATAACCCTAAACAACACCATTCCGTGGCTAATAGTGGAGGTATCGGCGCTTTCATGGAGAAACACGTGAATGTAGTTCTTGACCCGGTAGCGAACGGCTTTAGGTGGCCAGAGGCGGTCTTTCTACACGCCCAGTACTCGCCGGCTTCATTGTGCATCTTCGTTCCTAGCAAACGCTCGCTCGAATTTGTGTTCATCGACTCGTGGACGTCTCTGCTACTGTTTGTGACGCTTGTGACATCCACAGCATCTCTTGTAGTGGCGTTTTCGGTGTTACATTTCTGCTTGCGGTTGAACAGAGGTCAGCGCTCTTACTGGACCACTGTACTCAACTTTCTTGTCTGCATACTCCTGGGAACAAGTCCTTCAATTCCAGAAGGTGGTGCTGTGGCATGCCGAAACCTTGCCACGGAGTTCTGGACGCTCTGTATGCTCACGCTGGGCATATACGTTCATTCAAGCATCACGGCGATTCGCAGTGCCACGAGCCCCACAACTGGAGTCAAGTCCCTCACGGAGTTGCTGGCTTACTTCGAAAGAGGCGACCTGTGCCCATGCCTCAACGATGACTGGGCACATTTCCTCTTCATGGCAGAAAACAGAAATGATTTGTCATTGCTCGCATTTTACAAAACGATGTTACGTTACAAATCAAGAGCATGCCTGAAATCAGATTTTTTGTAAGACTGTCTAAACAAAACGCGACAAGGGACACATATCGCCTTCTCTATTTGCACGGAAGGTTTTGCGACGGAAGCTACGCGGTGGGGCCTTAATCTTGGTGACAGTCTCTCCAACGTACTCGAGATATCGGCCACCCACTGAGGTAGGTGCATTCCAAGAGAAAGTAAGCGTAGCATGGGGCGGTAGAAGGTTAGGTGAGCGGATGAGATTAAGAAGTTTGCAGGCATAGGGCGGATGCGGCTGGCGAAGGACAGGATTAATTGGAGAGGCATGGGAGAGGCCTTTGCCCTGCAGTGGGTGTAGTCAGGCTGATGATGAGGTAGGTACATCTGTAGCACGTATAGAGATAGTTCGTGTGAAGTACTAATGAGACCAAATGATGACACGAAGGATAGTGACGGGATCATGGGTGGTTAGTGATTCCGACAGGTCATGATCCGCTCACCTTGCTATATTATCATATATCCACATATGTCCACATTGCATGTGGATACCTGCAGGGAGGTATCATACTGGGGGTTGTGTAGCCTGTATGTACTTAAGAAGAGAAAGCTGCATAGGCCAGAGAAAGGCTTGGCACTGCAGCCGCTTTTTTTTTTACTTAAACTTCAACTCTGTACACCTGAGGTCACCTAATTTCTTTTACTCACGTGATGTTTCTGCGTTAGGTTACTAACCATAAAATTGATAACGTTTCCTCTATGTGGAGAAACGTGCTACATTTAAACACCCATCCAGATAAAATGCGGTTTTCTGAAGGCCACCTGGTCTTCATAAAATAACGCCCCTTCGCGCTATTTGTCACCACGCAGCGTAGGTCACGCTTTTTGTTTAAAACAGCTCTTTTGATTTTCTGTGCTTGCTGCCCGACATTATTTCACGACAGGTATCCTGGCTGCATAACTTGATAAAGAGAGGGTTTATTGATGAGAAAGGCAGAGAGGTTGGCCGGAAAAACGAATGTGTGGCCTGTTACTCTGCACTGGGGAAGGGAAAAGAAAAAGAGGGCGACAGTGGGGGATGAGGGTGATGGGAGAAGGCAGATGTGGTTTAGGTGGCCCGCCATAATTAGTTCGGGCTCGAAAATGGCTACTTTCCTTTAAAAGAGGGCATGATGCGTGGCCGGCAGGATGAACTTTTGATAAATCAGTGCACTGTGCACAAATGACATTATCCGCGTAGCCGCCGCGGTGGCTCAGCGGTTATGGCACTCGGCTGCTGACCCGAAAGACGCGGGTTCGTTCCTGGCTGCGGCGGTCCGATTTCGATGGAATAGAAATTCTAGAGTCTCGAGCGCTGTGTGATGTCAGTGCACGTTTAAGTACCTCAGGTGGTCGAAATTTCTGGAGCCCTTCACTGCGGCGTCCCGCATACCTGAGCTGCTTTGGGACGTTAAACCCCCGTAAACCGATACTATCTCTGCTTTTCAGTCCGTAACTCACTTTTGTTTGCATGTAGATGAAACATTCTCGCGTGTGTATTGCAAGTTTCATGGGTGCCGTAAGCCGCAAACGACCGCGGTTGAAAATCGATACTGTGGCCTGAAGACTACTGAGGAAGGGTGTACATCCCTTTCAAGGCTTCATTCAGCAACATTAAAGAAAAGTAAAACGAAGGCATGTTTTGAGTGTTAACTGGTTAGACCAGCGTTGTCTTAGCGCTTTTTTAACAAGACCTTATTTTTCGGAAAGCGCGATATATTTTGCAACCATCTTTTTATCTATACATTTTCCACCTTATTCGCATCGATAATCTCCGTCACGATGCTACAACCGGGGGCAGTCATGCTTGGCTGGCTATGGCCAAGGAATCACAATATTCAGTCACCAAAAGTAGACCGCTGTGACAGTCATAGCAAAATCGTAACCCGAAAACAAGCGCGTAACCATATTCGCAGGTATCAACACCGCCGTGTACTGCTGGCCATCGCTGAACACGGACTGGCTGTGCCTCACCGCAAATCACTCGTTCCTGACAATGAACCAGACGCTACAGTGACGGAGGAATTTCGTTTGTACTTCACAGTGTATCTAACTGGCTACTCAGTGTCTGGGGTCGCATCGGCAGGAGAGCTCTTTTTACGGTCAACATTGAAGAGACGGTGGCGCGAAGCGTTTAGCCGCAAGCGCGTATCTCGTAACGTTCAGGACAGTTCCGCATTCACACGGCGAGACACTCTGATGCACTGTAAAAGTTCGGGGCTTTTTCTTAATCACCCCTCATATATTGGATCGTGTCCACAGCACGAAGGGGATCGGCTGTCGTGAGAGAAGTGCTAATAATCAGGAAGTGAAATTCGGCAATCTAGACACCTAGGAGGTTGCAATAACTTGTTCAGAGGTGGGCTTAGGTAGCTGATTCTTATTGCAGTGTGTTCTCTGGTACTACCGTGATATGTAGAGCTGTGAGGAGTTATAAATTACGTGCAAAGAGAACCAGAGTTCAAGCGAATGTTCTGTGCTCTCGCTGATAACATTGTCTTGATTGGCTGTTCTTCTTGGCTTCAGGACTGCGGCGCTCGAAGATAAACACTCCACCTAGAAAAGGATCTGAAAAGAAAGCACCTGAGAAGAAATTAGAAAATCCGCAGCAGCTGATTTTTCAAATTTCAGCAACTCACCTCTCAGCTCGGAAACGAATCCACCCCCGAAAACGGAAGACCCGTCAATAGCATGCACCTAATAGCATACCTGGCTTCAACCAATGAGGGGGCAGTAATTGCTGTACCCGATAATTGCTCCACATTTTGCCATGTGATTTCCTCCCTCCATCGCCCCGTTAAATTTCCAGCGAAAGTTGTTCGAGGCTTACTCCCAGTATTTGGCGGCGCCGCAGTGACCCAATGGTTATGGCATGCGGCTGCTTACCCAAAAGACTCGGGTTCGATCTTGGACGCAGCGGCTGAATTTCGGTGGAGGCGAAATGCTAGAGGCCCATGTGCTTCTGCGCGATGTCTGTGCATGTCAATGCACCCCATGTGGTAGAAATTTGTGGAGCCCTTCACTACGGCGCCCCTCATAGCCTGAGTCGCTCTGGGACGTTAAACACCCATAACCCAAACCTTTTCTTTGTGTTTCGCGTGGAAGTTGTGGTGCGTTGCCGTATGATAGCTACCGTGGAAGGAGAAGAGTATGGCGAGAGCGGACGAATCCGCTGCCGCTAGGTGGCTGCCACTTGAACCATTCGTACAGTGGGTACCGTTGGAGGTATGGGGAGAGTACGGCGAGAGTGGAGCCATGTAGCACAGTGCGTATGCGACGGCTGCTGCGAAGGCCGCCGCTCGATGCAATTTTCCGCGGTGGTGGCGCAGCGCGCCATGAACAGTGGATTGGAGCGGAACGCTAGTCAAAGAACATGCATGCGGAAAACTAAAAAGTGTTATATATATATATATATATATATATATATATATATATATATATATATATATATTCAGGTCGCTCTCACATTCTTCACTTATATATACCGTGAAACTAAAATACATCGAAAGCTCTCGCTTGATCTCGCGTTAAAATGTGGCAACTGTCCTTCGAGGTTTTTTTGAACTACTGGACATTTGTCCCGTCGTCTAGCATCACCTAGCGCTGAATGTCTGCGCTCTGCAAGTCTAGATAATTTACACTGCACATTCAGTGCTACCCACAAGAAATCTTTGACCGTGATCTTCTCGTCAGTTCGCGGATTGTATTATACAGTTTCACCAATACTTGGCACACTTATTCAAGGAGAAGTCTGGCGTTCGCTGAGTGTCTCTTATTGGAACTCTGTCAAGAGTATATTGCCTGCCAGTATCAAAAGGCGCAGAGAATGAATCTGATCTAGCAAATGAGTTCACACAAATGCGCTCAGTATCGGCTTGCATTGGACACGCTTTGATGAGATTCTTTCTACAAATGCTTGTTGAACGTGGTCGCAAAAAGTAGATGAGAAATGCATGGGTGAGGCAAGGATACGAGCTCACTTAAACGAAGACGAGTGGTCCTGTTTGTCTTCTCTATTTACCTTTTGTTCAATTCAACGAGCCTATTTATTTATTTTCTTTCAAGGTGTTGCGATCGGCTAATAAGTGGTCCTTCAAAGACACCAAATAATGTGTGAACCTCTTGAAAAACGTCTCAATTTTGGTATTGGATTCCGATTTCTGTGTGCCATTTTCCAGATGCTTTAAGATTCAGAAGAATGACAGAGGAGTTTAAACGTGCTTTTTACAAGTACCTATAAACATTGTGGTGAAAAGTGTGGCCGTCTTTTCAATGTTTGTTGAGCAATAAATTGTAAACATATGTGCGACGACTATCTCGCACGCGACTCCCACGGAATGGCTTCTTGTCTCTGACGCCACTGAGCAGTCAAGATACGTTAGTCGTCAAGAAAGAGTATCTGAAACCCTGAGAAGAGAACTTTTTCCAGGCCTTGACACGAAGATTTTGCGGGGGAAGGCAAGGTATTGAAGAAACGTAGCTTGCTGCTTTCCTCAAATTAGTTATTTATTGCTAGAAAAAGCATCACCACTCCGAATGACTGCGGGGGCACGTACTTCCGGAAGAGATTTTGGTAGTGGATAGTTCAAGAAAAGGGAAGGGCAGTTATTGCTAACTGTACCTTAACACAGCGCGACGTGTCAGTTTGATAGAGCTCTGATTTATATATTACATCGATTGTTACGTTGCCTCAAACTGTTACACGCGCAATATGGATAGTTGAGAATCTGTTCGTTAATTTAAAGCCAAACTACAGAATAGTCCGTTAAGTCCACGATTTTACCGGGGGAACGCGAGAAAACTAGACGGGCGTTCAAGTTAACATCCTTGCCACAGAGTCAAAGATAGTGCATGGGCTCGGGCGCTGCTGGCAAGTGCGTCTCGCTGTTGATTACTCCGTAGCAGTCGCAAGTTCAAGAACTCTCATAAGACCTCGGTGAACACCCGAAAACGCTGGCGAAGCGACGGTCGACGCCGGCAAGGTTGTTGCAGGTCTCGGTGGCATGGGCTTCTCCGCACTGGGCGAAGCACAGCAGTCGGAAGAAGAGTTGCTCATGACGCACGCCCTTGCCCGTGGTCTTTACAGTGGTCTTGCTATAGCCCTGGGAACTTTTTGAGGTGCTATTCTCAGACTCCGAAGTGGAGTACCTGGTTGAATGTCTGGACTTGAGGAACCAGGTCAGCTGCGCGGACCAGCGGAATCGCATGACGTCTCTGGCGATACCTGCGGCCACAGGTCGTCCCAGAACGGAGGAAGTGGATTGGGTGGAGCATCGGTCTATGTGGCCTCGCGTCCAAGCCGGGAAGTATGCGGCGTCGGAGTCCAGGATGGACCGCAGGAGCACGGCGCCCAAGGTCGCGTCGGAGGAGGCTGTGCCATGAGAATACTGGTTATTTAGTTCAGGGAGAGGTGCGGTGTCGGCGGAAACATACGGGAAAAGCACTAAAATTATTGGCGATGATGCAGCTAAAGCCTACAATTTTCATTCAAGAATCTTCAGATATGGTAGTTACCTTTTATTTCTTGGCCTCTCGGTTGCTAGATTGTTCATTATAATTAGAAAATTCGAATTGAGCAAATTATTCGAAAGGTGGAAACCACCCGTGCCACGCGACGGCATGAAAACCCAGAATTTTTATTCTGCGCAGAGTGCTCGAAAATTATTTTTGTTGCCACAGTAGTCTTTTTGTCATATATACCATGCAACGCTGCCAAAGCTAGCGCGTCTTCGTGCTGGCTCCGTCCGCCCCCCCCCCCCCCACCCCCAAAGAAATTGTCATATTCCCAAAGTACATACAGGCGTCCTGCGTTGCGACAAAGCTCAAAAAGCCGCGGTGGCTCCGTGGTTATAGTGCTCGGCTGCTTACCCGGAAGACGCGAGTTCGATCACGGCCGCTGCGGTTGCGTTTAGATGGAGGCGAAATGATAGAGGACCGTGTACTGTGCACTGTCAGTGCACGTTACATAAATATCCTTAGGTGGTCGAAATACCCACAGCCGTCCACTACGACGTCCCTCATAGCCTGTGTCGCTCTGGGACGCTAAGTCTTATAAACGCTTAAATATGTGCGTAGACGTGCTTTGTCGGTCTAGCCAAAAAAGTTCAAATGCCAGGACTCGATACGTTATGCGCTGCGTTTCACCTCTTACTACGTTTACGCCCTTCCCGCCGCCAACACCTCATGAAGTAAAATTCACATGCGGCGGAGAGATGCAGAGCTGCCATGCCTATTACCTATTGAGTGCTGATTCCATCCGAGCAGTAAAACCGGTTCACCGGCAGCGAAAACGACAATAAGAATGTTAAAAAAATGGGGCATCTGAGAGCCTTGTCCATTATCTGCAAAGTATAGATGCCGTTTTATGAAGTTCTATCGTTTCGGCAAGACCGTCACAGAGGTTTCGGGAAGCACTTGTGGTACGCGGTGGAGTAATACGCTTTTGCTGGAATACCTTTTGCGTAAGCTCTTCAAGGGTCCCCGCTTAGTGGAACACGGAGTATAGGCAGGCAACACATATGACTTCGTCTTGTGCAAGAAATGAATGTCATTCATGCGCTGTACATTAAAACCAGGAAATCGCAAATGCCATGTTGAAAATACAATCAACTAAGAAAACAGCAGGCCCAGTATTCAGCATCAGATTTGTAATAATTCTTGTTCCCGTCAATCTTCGTATCTAATGACCCGTATGTTGTCCAAGCATGAATCGACCTCACATGCCGGCACCGAATATATAGTGAAATATACTGAAATTAGTTTTAACTAATTGCTAAGAAAGAAGAAAACGCAACATGCCGCCGGTGGTATCCGAACACATGACCCCCGAATCTCGCGTTCAGAGCTCTGCCAGCTGAGCCACCAACGGCTGCAGCTGTCCAATCTTCTAGTTTCGGGGGTAGTTATGTTGCGTGCAACCCAGCATGTTCACAAAAAGATAAGCCGTCTAAGATAAGATAAGCATGCTGAGGCTCCCCGCTAGACCCTTGTTCCCTTTTTTTTTGTTGGCGTATGTAGGATTAGATTTAAGAATCCGATAGGATCCGTCTGTTTCCAATCACAAGGGATTTTTATAGCTAGGGTATTCATTACGGATGCGTAGCAAGAGGCCTGCTATAACGGCTCCCAAAGGGAGCTATAATTCATAACGACCGCCTGCTTCATCGCAAACGTGTTGAGACTAGCTGCAGCCTTCTGCATGATAAGAGGAACTCACTTATCTCCTGTTCCTTGTCTACGTACAGGTCCACGAAGGCACCAGTGCCGGACACGTAGGCCGAGCTTATGGGAAAGCTTCCGTTGTCGTGATAGCCCAGGTAACCTCTCAGCTGGTCTTGTCACAGCTCTAATGGCGCTGGATGCTCGCCCACCGTGGCGGCGACAACTGCAGCTAGGTTGGGCAGGATGAATTGTCCTATCTTCGCAGAGAGTGATTCTGTGGGTAGGCTGTCGTTCCCTGCCTCATCTGTATCAGTGAATTGCCGAGGCCCCATTTGTCCGCCGGGGAGCAGGCAACCATGAATAATTTCATTACGAAGCAACTGTGATAACGTAATCGCTTACGACTAAGCACACAGACTATTAAGCACAGACTATTATGGTATATTAGGCACACAGACAGCATGGAGACTACCTGCACCAATAGTGCCCTCATTTTCCCTTCACCAGTATCGCAGCGCAATCGACACAATATTTTTTTTACAATATTCCTAATTGCGATTTCTACACATAAACTTCTGTAAAGACTTACATGCCAAGGCGGGAATTTTGGTTGTCAAATGTGAACTCTACTGTGAAACCGCGTATCCATAATCCTTATTATTTGTGCCCTACCACCGAAAAACACACTAAGGCATTGCAGTAACGCAGATCCAGGATTCATTAAGGGATCCAGGGCGCATATTTTTCTCGCCAATTTACTCCCTGGTACACTTTCGAGCCGCGTGCCAACTCCTCCTCCCCGTCCACCAAGGTTACGCCGCTTGTTTGATGCGTGCAATTGAGGCCAAAACAGTTACCTCGCAAGGCGTTGGAAAATGAGAGAAGGCCTATTATCATAATTACTGTCACCAGAAGAACAAATACGAACTCGTATGGAGAGGTTCGACACATATCTGGGAAGCACCTAGCGAAAGCGCTCACTGGATTATCCGTGTTCCCAGCTAGAGGCCCCGATGACGGTTAAAACTAAGAGACTTGGGATTGCGCAGGCACATTCACACACGAACCGGCAATCTTGCACCTCATGGTGCAGGTCAAGAATGAGAGGTCAGAAAGTCTATTTGCGGACCATCTTAAAATTGTTAGTAAAGCACGAGCTAGCTCAGTGTTTCGCTCCAGCTCGCGAAATAGTGACTGCTCGTAGTCGTCTCTAAGGCAGCAGTTGTATTGCAGTCTTAAAATGTGGCAACCACGGTGCGATTACTGTCTCGTAACATGTGAGGTGCACTTGAATTGCGCTATTGTATTCTCTCAGGCACAGTTGGATAGCGCTTCCGTGATGTCTGAATGGAAGCTCTAAGTAATCCCGTAATGAGTAGTTCGATTGAGCTCTTTTCGAGCAACCGTTGGAGGCAGCGGTGGAATAGAAGCGCAATCCCCAACACTGGATGCAGCGGTGCTCATGAGGCAGAAGCGCAATCCCCAACAATGCGTTCGCATTCACAGCAGCTAATTTCACAGCAGCTAAGTGCCCTCTATACTTTTTTGCTTTGTTTCGGTCATCGAGTTCCAAGTTCGGCCATCAGCTCACTCCTGCAAACTTTCATTCTAACAGCTTTAAAAAGAAAATCTTGAGTGTACGCACCATACATGACCATCCGCACCCCTTGTAGTCAGCGCGTGTCTATAAGGAGGCCTCCGTTGACCCTGGCGTTCTTCCTGACTGTGGAGGCTATGCCCTGGAACAGTACCCTCGCTAGGGTCACCTGGACGCGTCGTTTCATAGCCCGTGCCACCAAGAGCCGGTACAGTCGGTCCAAATGCGCCGCCATCAGCTGCAGGCACCGAGGCAGCGTCCACTCCATGTATGTGTCCTCCGCCAACCGCCCCAAATTTGGAGCATGCTTCAGCACCTAAGATCGAGCAGAGAGAGCGACGGAGGAAAATGTTGGAGGGGACACAAGCTTCGCCTTAAGGGTATGACACTATAGCGTAGTGAGTTAATTCTCATATATGCCGAATGTCATTATTACGTCACATTCATAGATCCCTGGTAATGCTCATACCTCTCCAGTGGTGCAGTGGTGCAGGGATTAAACTATGCACCACTTTCATGCAATGGCAGGTGCTCCCAGCAGTGGGCCTTGTGCTGCAAAGGCTGATCTTCCTGAGCAACCAATCATTATCTTCCACCTGCTATGTTTGGCAGTTTGCTCATTATCCGGTGGGCAGGCTGTGATGATGCCGGAAGGTTCCGTGACCTAGGTGGTCTATGTACCTCCTAGGTTGCTTCTATGGGCCACCAGCTGCCAGAGTCATTCTCGTGATTCGCTCACAACGCATACCATACCGACGCCGGATTTTCTGGATAACGAAGCCTTCAAGGCAACCGTGCTAAAATAACTTTGTAGGTCTGAGTAGTGTAGTTGTGACTTAAGTAGCTGTACCGCCAGGGTACAATCCACAAAGATGAATATGACCGCCGGTGGCACATTCCTTTTGGCTCACAGATGGAAACGTGAACGCTTCGTTTATCTTGATCAGAAGGAAAATAACCAGGTCTTTGGAGAACTTCTTTGTCATTAACCTTTGTTGTCCTGATCCCTGAAGGAGGAAGCTTAGTCCAAAACATACGTAATACAGCCGTCTCTCTGCCCCATGGTGTCGACAGCATGCAGTCCGTAAGAAACCCGGCCGCGCATGCATTAAAGTCCAAAGCTGTCTACATGGCGATCATGTGGTCCAGTATAAAAATTGAGCAAACCGGCGCAATCAGCAGCTCTCACCCTTTCTGCCCTTTCCTGAGAGGAAAACCTGAAAATGACAGTGGTACTGCGCATCCTTACCACTGTGTTAGCCGCTGACAGCACCTGGTCACACATTCCTTTTAAGACAGAATCATAAGCCGAGAAAAAGTAAGTTAGTTTCTTAATTACCAAAAGCATCCCCCTTCCTCGGCAGGTGAAAGCGGTATCGTCGGTTGAAACGTGGCCATTTCAGGATTCTTTTTATTAGAATACTAGTGATAATTTTTCTCAAAAATCAAGAAAATTGTCTCTAGTCTTCTCCGCGATACAATAGTGGTAGGACGAAGCCCCGTTTTCTTACTCTCTTAAACGCTTTCAACTACATTATGTCACTACACACCAGAGTTGCCGAGAGCTTGCAAGCAAGAACATATCATCTAAGGAATGCTGTTTAATGGACTGCGCCTCAAACAACGTCACCGCAAGTAAGGACAGTTCGTCTGTACGCTACGATATGTAGGTTCTCGATAGCGAAGTCTTTGGCAGGTAGAATGGAACAATCTAGTGGCGAAAAAAAGCACCAGTAGCTCGAAAATTACACCTACATAGTAAAATAACTAAAGAAAAGGTCAACTTTTTTACTCCATGGTTCTGAAATGCGCTATACACCGTTCTATTCGCGGAAAACGCCATCCCCAGAATAGCCATCATCTTTGCGCAATCACAATCATACATCGCTAAATTTTAAGACCATACGCTTTCACCTGATTTAGTCGTTTACCTGTGAAAGCACGACGAAAAGAGCGTAGACGCTGACGCATATTTGCAGTGGTTGCCGCCTTAAATCTTCGATGATCTTACGTATCACAGTTGCTCCCCTAATTTTCAGAACTCTCCAATTCTCCGCATTCTGGAGTCTCGCCGGCAGACCTCATTCCAGTGCGTTCGCCCAATTTACGTCGGGGACAATTTCCTTCACTCCATCGGGATCCCTGACTTCCATTCATGTCCGTTGACTGAGTCTAACTCTCAAGCTTTCGACGGCAGCGTCGATGGCGAATATTGTCGAAAGGTTGATCTGGACCAAAGACAGTGCTGGGCCGATGTCGTTTGACATATCTTCGACAATCTCTCTTGATATCTGCAGAGAAGGTCCACTCAGTGTCTCATCCACATCGATGCGGAGGTAATGGCCTGTGATGAACTGGATCCGTATGAACGAGGACAACCCGCTCTTCATAGTAATGGAGACTGCAAGGTCTAGAAAAACACTGAAGTCTTGGATGTCGATGTCCATGATTCATAGATGTCGATGTCCAAAGTGCGGAGCACTGAAGTTACGCTGCCTTCTTTAGCGTAGCGAGAGGCCATAACGGAGCATGGATGGATGGATGGAAGGTAGTAGCGTCCCCTTTGAAACGGGGCAGTGGTAGTCGCCACAATGTACAGTTTTTTCCCTTTATATTTGTTTAACTCTGCTGTAAGTTGTTAATAAAATTCGCCATTTTCTTTAAAATACGTCTTCCTTCGCTTTAAAACTTATGTCACCTCTCTGATTTTGATCCACCAATCCACTAATCGCTTTTTGCTAATTTTCACCACAGATTTATTTACATGACTGTTGTTATCTCTAAACCCTAAAGCCTCAGGAAGAGTGACTGTGCCCGCATCGACATCGGCATCGATACCATCACATTTTAGAATGAGGTGTTATATTGCTTCCACTGATTTACCACACACAGCACATATGTCATCTTCGTTAAATTTCTTTTTGTGGCGGCGCATTCTAAGACACCCTGACCTAGCTTCAAATAGGAGGGCACTGCCTTTTGAGTTATAAAACGTTCCCTTCCTGATCTACCTTTTCCAGCACTATGCTTCTTTACTATGCTACACTATGCTTCTTTTTTATTGACTGTACCCAATTTTACCTTTGACGTTTTTATTCTGCCGTTTAATGTTCTTTCTTTCTCCTTCCTCGCCTCTGGCAAACTTACTTACCAGCTTTCTAGTTCGTTTCCGCCACTGTGTGTCAACGCCCTTGCTGTACAGGTATTTAAATAGCTTAGCTGCCCACCTGTTATCGTCCAATTTCCTCAGGCGTTCTTCGTATAGTAATTTACTCTGAGCTTCCCGTGCCTCGAACGTTGCCCAGCCCATAACCTCCTGTACTGCCTCGTTTGTAGTTTTTCCGTGGGCACCTAGTGCTAATCTTCCAACAATTCTCTGATTTACTTCTAATAGTGACTGAACTTCAGCCCTTAAGCATAAAACCGAATTCCCGAAAGTAAGCCCCGGCACCATTATTCCTTTCCAAAAAGCTCTGAGGACTTCATACCTGTTGTACCCCCACAATGCCCTATGTTTCATTATCCCGGCATTTCTTCGCCCTTTTGCTATGAGAGACTGTTCGTGCTTTTCCGTGTACATAAGCCCTTTGTTTACCCATACCCAGAGATATTTATATTCGGCCACTCGGGGTATTTCATGGCCTTGTATTGTAAGCTCCTGATCAGTTGTACCGTTGAAAACCATCACACCTGGCTTAGTTGCGCTAAAACGGAAACCTAGACTGTCTCCTTCATCTCCACATCAATTCACCAAAGTTTGCAAATCTTCCTGGCTATCTGCTAACAGTACAATATCGTCCGCATATATTAAACCTGGTAGTCGTTGCTCAACAACGTTTCCGCGTAATGTGTACGACAGGTAATAACTTAGATTCCTTCCTTGTAGCCTTCTTTCCATACTTATCATATAAAGCATGAACAGCAGCGGTGATAGAGGACAACCTTGCCTTAATCCTTTGAGTACCTTGGCAGTTGTTGTACTCTTAATTCCTTTCCATGTTATTTGAACTTCATTTTCTCGATATATTTCCTGTAGAAAATTAATTACCTCATGACCATGAATGACCTCATCGTGAATCTGTTCCTGCTTTCTGTGATTCGGTTTGCCCAGCCAGCTTACATGGTTCCAGGATTTTCTTGGCCTCTCTTTAATTGCATGGCTAACTTCAGCCAGCCAGGGATCAGAGGGCTGCTTTATTTTAGCCTGGACGAAGACCTGCACTTGCTGTTTCTTTTGTCGATAAGATACCCATTTTCGGCCTATTTCCTCTTCAGAGAACTGCGCCCTCTTTGCTTCTTTGTGTTCCCGTGACGCCAACCGTCGTTGTTCGATGGCCTCCCTAATTTCCTTATTCCACCAATTTCTTGACTTCGTCTTTCCTCTCCAGCGGTTTACTCCTTTTACTTGTTTTATTTTTGTACTAATGAGTAGTTCTAACTTATTATAATCCCACTTTTTTATGGAATGTGCCTCTATTGCTTCCTCTATGCAGGCCGCTATTTGCGCTCTTTCTTCGTCATTTAATTTTGCGTATTCTTTTTGACTCCCCTTCATTTCTCTTTTGTGCAGGGCTCCAAACTTTAGACTAAAACGCTTATGATCACTACCGAGGCTGTACTTCCCCCTTCATCTATTTCCATTATTGCGAGCTTGCTATACATCCCCTGTGAGATTAAGCAGTAGTCAATGGTCGTTTGCCTGTTACTGGATTTCCACGTGATTTGTCCCTCACACCTAGTTTCTCTATTTACAATAACTAGGTTTTGTCGCTCACAGAAGTCTAGCATCAACTTCCCGTTACAATCTGTGTATTCATCCAGATCCTCGATGTGGCCATTCATGTCCCCCAATAGAATAATATCGGCGCCTTCTCCAAATTGTCTATATAGTCATTGAGACACTTAACTAGATCCGTGTTCTCTTGCCTGCATTTGCCCCCTGTCCCTAAATAAACTACTCCTAGCCATGTCCTTCTACCGGCAATTGTACCCGATACCCAGACATGTTCTTTGCAAGTTGACTTTATTCTTTGCCAATTTGTTCCTTGATGTATCAGCATACCTACTCCTCCTCCCTTCCTCTCCGTTGTTGTTCTGTTGCTACCTTCCCAAACGTAGCCATCAATAAATGGTTTGTCTTCTAGATCCCTGAGATGTGTCTCGTATAGCACGTATACACCTACTTCTTCGTCCTTCAACTGCTGTTCTATCTCTAACCATTTCGCTGTCTTTCTACCGCCTTGCATGTTTATGTACCTGATCCTGGAGTTAAATAAATTTTTTTTTGTAGTTTTCTTCCTTGGCCTCCTAGTGGCCATTTCATTGGCGTCAGCCTCCATTGCTGCACTTTATACTTTGCTTCTACCTACCCTTATGCCCTGAGTCGCAGTGGACCCCCTAAAAAAGCTACTGCCCGACCTGCCAGGCGCCACCCGATCTCGGCTCCTAGGCTTCCATTTCAGTGGATGCCATCTCGTGTAAAGCCTCCGCCAAAGCCTGCTCTATGCACTTCCCTCCCACTTCAAAGCCTTTCTCCTGGCTTAACTTTTTTATCTCCCAATTAACAGCCACAACGTCCTTGGCAATTTCTCCGTTCCGTCCTTGAACTTCCGGCACTGTGCACACCACGATCTGGACTTGCATTGCTACCGCCCTTAAATCGTCAACTCCCTCCGCTAATCTTTCCACTACTTTTGCGGCTTCACCATTCAAGACATCATTTAGCCCCTGCAACGTTATTGCGCTCTGCAACATTCTTAGACCGTTCGTTTTTTGTCTCTCTCAGTACTGCGTCCGTTTTTCTGCCTGGGAATGCCCCGACTGCTACCCGCTTATCACCCTTTACACGCTCAATTATAGTTCTTTTGCACCTACTCATATTTGAGTCTCCACCGATAAGCACTTGGCTATTCCCTTCCTCCATTCTAACTTCAGGATTATTAGGCCGCCTGTTATCTGTGACTGCGACCTCATTCCTGGAAGTTAGCTTGTTCCCCTTCTCTCCATCTCCTCCACACTTCCTAGCTACCACCTGTGCGTAGCGGTTCCTGTCTGAACCTGCCTGACCTAATTTCTTATCGCTCTCCATGCCAGCGCAAGCCCCATTCTCGTGGCTGGCGCTGGAATGTCCGCTAATGTTGCTTCGCTAGGCGGTGTCAGCCATTTTTGCCTCCAACACTTGACTAAGCTGTTCTTGAAGTTTCCGCTTCTCTGCCCTCTGCAACTGGTGTAAAACAGCGCCATTTGGTCTTCGAGGCTTACGGGTGTCCCGCCAGAATCAGAGAAGTAATTTGCCGCCCTACGCACTAGCTCGCGTGCCACACGGGTATTGAAGACTAGCATGTGTTCCTCGAGATACGCCCTTCGGTCAGGGTCACTGGCTCGCCACCAACCACACACGTGCTCGTGGAAGTCGACGCAGGGGTTTACGCTAGGGTTCATTTCGTCCAGCAGGTATCAGCATGTGAAGAAATTAAAACACGTCAAGAACTAGAAAATGACTTTTGTGGATTTGAGCAGCTCATTTAGGGTATATCTGCTAGGTTCTTTCAAGAAGGTATCTACACGACTGCGCTATTTTTTCAGAGCGGACTTAAAACCTTCTCGCTTATGGCCTGGTTCCAGCGCCGTTGCGTAAAATTTTTTTAGATAAGAACGCCGTCAAACAGCTGTTGAAATATACTTGAACGAAACTCTGCACAAATGGAGTGGATTTTAGAGTTTTTTATGGTTTTCAAGAGTTTTTCGAAAAACCAGTAACATTTTTCCTTCCTATAATGAATTGAACTCATCTATCTCTTTTCTAACACTCCCTTAATGCGCCAGTCTGCGTACAGCGTAGAGAAGTGGACATTACGTGATTAACTTCAGTATGTTTCCTTTCCCACTTGAGGGCCGCGCCGTGCATTTTGAATTTTTTTAAGCTGCCATCTGCATAATAGATTGAACAGCGAAAAAAGCTATTAAATGCAGGACTAAAAACAATACAGTGCCATTGTGGCACCGCCAAGCTCGAAGGTGACCTCAGAAACCATAGAAACTAAGAAAATGGTAGGTGAATAATGGCGCCATGATTTCGGCGGCGCACGGCTGAAGCCTTTTTTCTTCATTGTCCTCTTTGGAATGCAGCGGCAAATGTCCCTCAAAGAAGGTCTTCCAAAGAATGGCGTTGACCTATTGCCACGATTTCACATCAAATGCCTTGCACCTGCCACGGTGCGAACGCAGGATCGCAGGTGCTTTGCCGATGCTATGCGAACGACCGGACGTAATGAGCATAGACTGACGCCTTTTGTTGGAGGACTCCCTCTCAAGTCCATTCGCGGGATGTTCTTCAGTTGAGTGCGACTACATAATTAGTACCTTCACGTAAAATACTGTGTCCTACGCGACCTTTATGGATGGATTGAGATGCTTACGTTTGATATGAAGAGCAATGGACTAAAGCAGCCTATATAATAGCTATGAGTCGCTTACAGAGTCGCGTTCTGACATCCTCCAGGAACGGTGTCGTCGGAGCAGGAGTCCAAGAGATCAAACGTATCTGCGACAGCAGAGGCATTGTGCTTCGCGTCGCCTCGTACTATAATGGCGATCAACTCCACAATCACGATCGGTCCCACAATCGCCAGGACGATGCAGCAGAGCACGTCTGTCAGCATACCGCACAAGCCTGGTGACTTGCGGGCTGTGGAAACAGATGGCGGGACGTTGAACATTACTAGCCTGCCCTAGCTCAGAAAAGCTGCATAAGTGCTTTTAGTTTGAGCGGCTGCCACTGCGTGCCTCGTGTTTATTTAGTGAGGCGAAAAATACTTGTATAGAGTGCGAAAAATACTCAGTGCGGGAAATACTTGAATGCTATTGTGCTTAGTTTTCCTTCAATGACCACCACGGTCCGCGCCATGTAAGAAGACTTGTGCTCATTTTATAGAACCTGTGCGTAACCGGCGACACCACAACGCGCGGATCGCACTCTCTCTTCTCAAATTACCTGTTTTCCATTTGAGTGAGCATCAACATGCGCTTTTTATCTCCATATACCTTACGGGTTAAACTTCACGGCAATGCTGACAGCCTGGTTATGGTCATCGTCATTATCAACCTGAATGCACTCACTGGAGAACAAAGCCTCTCCCATGTCTCTCCAATTAATCCTGTCCTTTGCCAGCTGTGTGAACCCTATGCCTGCTATTTCTTAAACTCATCCGTCAACCTAACTTTCCGCCGCCCCCTGCTACGTTTTCCTTCTCTTGGAATCCACTCCGTTACCCTTAAGGACCAGCGGTTGTCTTGAGTTCGTATTACATGCCCTGCCCAAGCCCATTTCGTCCTCTTGATTTCGACAAGGATGTCATTAACCCGCGTTTGTTCCCTCATCTACTCTGCCCGCTTCCGGTCTCGATTTTAGGAAATACCGTCGCGTTCCAGGTGTGCTAACTGGTTTTCGCTCTTTTCATGCAAGCTGTTGCTGGAGCACCGCTGCAATTCTTTGACATTGTTGTCAGCTGGCCCGGCTCTGTGCACAACAGCCGGATATTTGGCAGTTCCCATTTGCGGGTTCTGTACGTAGAGAGCCAGTTGCCAGGAGTGCTGTTAGGAGATGCTGGCTACGCGTGCAGACCTTTCCTAATGACGCATCTGGCCAATTCTGGTGCTGCGAACACACCCCGAGGGAGCTAAGCAGAAATGAAGTCATCGATATCAATACAGTACTTGTAAATATGAATGCATATTTGTGTTAAAAAAACTGATGCATTGCTAAATGCAAATGCATATTCAAGTGAGATTTCAACATTTGTCAGTCAGGGGACGTGGCCATCTATTACAATTCTTTTAGCAGCAAACACATCCACAAGACGGCTAAATGCAGCAAGATAGATTTACATTCATCGTGAAGATTCATGACTCAAATTAGGAGTAATGAACAGTGCGCAGTGGGGTGCACAGCCTGAGCATTGATCCGTGAGCGCAATGCTGCAAGATTGCTGGTCTGTATCTGCTTGTCCTGCAGCCAATGAGCATCGTACGTGTGCAAAACAATATGCTGCGATTCATTCGCCACCTACACAACACGCATATTGTCTCTTATTGCAGAAGAGTGTCACAGATTTTATAGGGCGAGATGAAATTTACTTACTTTGTATAGCGACACCCTGCGTGCATTGTAAGGCATTGATAAAAGTTTGCATTGTATCAGCTATCATGAAGGTGAAGTTGCAATATTTCTTCTTGTTGCAGCTACGACAAGTCGCAGGCAAAAACGAGGAACAGCACTGAGTGGGCCTTTAGAGTGTGGAAGCGGTGGTTCTCTTGTTTAGATTATGATGATGATGAAGGTTGTGATGATCATCACAGCGTGTCCAGTCCTGCATAATTTGGTCTGCATCGTGAAGGGTCCGCAGCCTCCGGATTGCCTTCATGTAGCTCCTTCCTGCAGCTCTGTTAACATGAATAGTTCCATTCGAACACCCTACCTTCCGCCTGCAGATGAACAAAGCGACACTCTGACTGGGCAGCAAGCACGGGACCTACTGATCCAGAAGAGCTTAGCTTAGGGCAACAATGCATGTTTCCCCACCCTGTCAAGCATATCTTTTGGTGCCGCTCTTGTTACAAAACCATCATACCTGCCACCCTATTAATGGTCGAGGTATAAAGCACGCTAGCAAGGGGTATAAAAGCCAAGCCAGAAAAGGTTCTCTTGGGGCACCGCTGTGAATATGTCAACAGTGAGCGAAGCCCTCAAAACCATAATGTGTGCAAATAAGGTGCAGGTAAATGAACATGCAATATAGCAATTTTGTGAAAGCATAAAGACAGCATTACACAATCTCTGGATTTTGGTAACTGCTTAATTGGGGGCCTCCTGTACACTTTGCAGTTGCTCTCGTTTTATTTCTTTTTAACGAAGAATGTGCTTGTGCAAAGAACACAGGACAAAACAAAGTAACACATATGACAAGTAGAGAGCGCAACTTCCAACTAGTTTATTATCGAAAAAGTTTATTATCGTGTATCGAAGTCCGTTCACGTGTGGTTGCGTATATATCGGACGAACGGGAAAGTGCGTCAACGAGAGACTGCGGGAGCACGAGAGGACAATAAAAAACAATTAAAGACGCCGCCTACCAGAGCATACTGTGGATCATGGATGCAAGCCCATCTTTACCAATACCACGATTCTGGCCATGCTAAGACTAAACTTCGGAGAGAAATAATTGAGGCTTTTCATATTGCTAACACCGGTGACGAATGCGTTATTACTGCTTCAGTTTTTCTGCTCGACAAAGAGATAACATTATTAGATGGACATGTGTAAATTCGATGTCCTCTAGGTTGCTTTACGTCGGTAAAACTCGGTGCTGTTATTTCTGTGGCTTAGTGCTTTAGCGTTTCAATCTCGCTTCATTGACACTGCTTTTGCAACAAGGATAGTTTACCCGTTGACAGGTATCACTATCATGTTTGACTCTGCTTTTGTTATGGCATTTTTGACAGTGCTTTGTTAAGATATGTCATATCCCCGCTTACATTGTTCACCTCATAAATCTCCAGTTTCTTTTTTGGTATTATGTTTTGCTTGTTTTGTTTGCAGTATCATATCAGTTGGACATAATGATATCTGGTTGTACGCTTGGCGGCGGTATGCTGGTATGAACTGCGCACGTGGCATATCTTTCTTTTGGTTTTGTAATCTTTCTGTTGGCCAGTACTGGTATATATTCAAGTTGCCTGCTCTTAATAAACTAGTCGGAAGTTGCGCTCTGTACTCCTCGTATGTGTTACTTTGTTGTGTCCTGTGTTGTTTGCGCAAGCACATTCTTCGTTAGAAATGAACCAACTCGCCCAGACAAGAGTGTTAATTCAACTTATTTCTTTTTGTATCTGCTGCTTTTGCAGCTCTTTTTTTTTCATATAACTTCTTGCTCTTGCACTTAACTTTGGAAGGTATTCAATTGCTTTTGTTCGTCAGACCACCAGCATAGCTGACACCCTATTAATGGACGAGACGTCCGACATGCAAACATGATGCCTATTAGCGAAGCCAAAAGAGGTTGTCTTGTTCATCTTCGGTAAAAATCGTGAAACATGATGGACGAGACCGAGAGCCTCCCGTCTACTTTCCTTGTGTCTGTGTGTGTTTCGCAAATTTCACTAAAACAAACAATTACCAACTAGCCGAACCAGACATTCTTTTGAGGGTTCTGTTAAGGCAGAGATCGGTATTTTTCAGCACTGAACGAATTCCTCAAATTCACACATGTGTACGAATAAAATGCACTTAGATGAACTCGCCATATATCAATTTTGTGAAAGCATTCAGACATCATTCCAAACTCTTAAATGTTTAATTTTGTGTAATTGGTAATTAATCCTGGTTAATTTGGGGCCTCTCACACCTTTCTCAGCTGCTCTCGCTTTATTTTTTTTCCCAGCTGAAGAATTTTCATTTCGAGTTGCTGTTATTGCAACTCATTTTTATGTCTTTTGATTTCTAGATCCTCAATTAAAGCTTGGAAAGCCTTCTTCTGCCTGCATTCTGCTAGGACACTTTGGTGGTCCTCCTACTGCAGGCTAACACGAATATTGTGCTGTTCTCGCAGGAAGGCGGCTCGAACAACGTTGTTGTTGTCAATAGTTTTCCCTAAAAAGGTCATCCGCACTCTTGGTCTTCTAAGATCTCACCAGCAGCCACTGTTGCAGCAGTGGCACAGCTGGCATCAGCTCCCGAGGCGGCTGTGTTGGAAGCCGCATCAGGCAGCCCAATGGCCGGAGAGAGGTGGTCGTCGTCCTCAGTTGCTCCTGGAACTGTTGCAGCCGTCCCAGTTGTGTCAGCTGTAGCCACTGAAGACTGTGCTTCACCTAAGGCAGGTCTGCTTCGAACCTATCGGTCCTCTGTAATAAATAAAAATACGAAAAACGACAAACCAAAAAATACATGCTCATGACATACAGCTTGTCTCAGCTACACATAAAGATTCAGTGCAAACTTGCTGCTTCTCACTTCAGATGGCAATCTTTAAGCAAAGATGAACTGAAAATTGCTGCAGTGATGTTGTGTTGCTCCACCACAGACGGACATTCTTGAAACCAGTATTGGAACTGCTTGCACAGCAATTACACTTTTCTTTTTTGAATGGTGCTGGTAAGGAATACTGCGTGTTTAGCTGACAACTGAGTAATGTGGCATGGGTGCATTGCAACTAAACGGATGATAGAATAAAAGCGCTGCAAAGCTCTTTGCTCCACCTCCTCACACTGCTGCTGCGTTTTTCATGCTGATGCTTCCTGCCTAAGTACTGCTGCACAGTTTTTCAGTGTGAAAATGCACTGCCGTCAGAGTTCCAGCCGCATCTAGGGTACTTTATACAGTGCGGTTTCAGCTGTGCAGGCTTTTTAATTATCCATGAAAAATGAAACCCTTTCCCTCCTGCATGGCAGAATACCGTGTTGATAAAGAACATGCAACACTGTGTACTTCGTGAAGCTGCATGCTTGCAGTGGCACAAGAGGAAGTGTGCAGGGAGGGACATGCTTTTCTTATTATTCCAGTAGATTACTCATGCAATATGCCGTACCTGTGTAGTCAAACTCTAGGACATAGGCACCGTCGATCATTGGCTGAAGAAGCCTCACGACGAGCAGACTTTCAACGGGGGGCTGATAAGCTGCCCTATGAGAGTCGAACTTGTTGGAAATCTTTGTAGTCACATGGCCTGCCACTGGTCCCACCGGCTCGGTGGCAGCAATCATGGAGACTAGTGCTGGCCGTCCCCCCTAAAAGCAGTAGTGGTTTTAGCACACAGTGAAGCCAGCTTTGACACACGAAGCACGCCAGTCCGATATTATCCTCCACAACTTTTTCTTGCTAACATTGATCGGAAGCAAGTTCTTATAATTGTCCCATACAAAAATTTTATGAAACACCAGCCTGCAGTGGTATATATTGTTTTCGTAACAGTGCTACTCGAAGGCATCAAGAGTCAGTAAAGGCTGGTTGCTGTCTGCGCATGCATCATCTCAGTTAAAGCGCACGCGAACGTCACGTGCAGCCGCCGCTAGTTTCGATGGAGGCGAAACGCTAAGGCGCCGGTGTGCTGTGCGGTCAGTGCAGGTTAAAGATCCTGAGGTGGTCCAAAATACTCCGAAGCCATCCACTACGGCACCGCTTTCCTCCTTCTTTCACGCCTTCTTTTATCCCTTCCGTTACGGCGCCGTTCATCGGCCCTCCAACATGTGAGACAGAAACTGCGCCATTTCGTTCCCCCCAAAAAACAATTTTCAATTTGACATCGCTAGGTGGTCGAAATTATTCCCGAACCCTCCACTACGGCTCCTCTTTGTATCATTCTTCTCTTGGCCCTTCCTTTATCCCTTCCCTTACGGTGCGGTTCAGGTATCCGCCGATATGTGACAGATACTTAGCCATTTTATTTCCCCAAAGAAATTGAAAATTCGTTCTAAGGGAAAGTAAATGGCGCAGTATCTGTCTCACATAATGGCGGACACCTGAACCGCGCCGTAAGGGAAGGGATTAAGGAAGGACTGTAAGAACAGCGGAAAAAAGGGGTGCCGTAGTGGAGAGCTCCGGAAAAATTTCGACCACCTGGGGATCTTTAAGGTGCACTCACATCGCACAGCACGCAGGTGCATTAGCGTTTCGCCTCCATCGAAACGCAGCCGCGCTGTTCGATTCAAACTCGGGTTAATAAATAAAACCGGGTAGGAAATTGGCGTAGTTGGCCAAGGCCTCCGGAGTGCGAGACGAGCACGCTAACCACTTCGCCAAGCCAGCTCTTTATTTTGTCTTTATTGCTCTGCCACACCAGCTCGATGGACTGGAATGAACAAAGCTCCGTCTAGTGAATACGGTGTTGTCTTGTAAGGGTGCCTTAGAGAGGTGTACAGTGGTGCACATTAGTAATTATGAGCATGGAAAATACGGAAGTCACAGTTAAGCGTGTAGCAAACTCAGTTTCCGCTACTTTTCCTCTCCGCTTGGTCTGCACATAACACCATCAGACAGCGCCCACTAAAACTACCTCCTCCTCGCAATGTACGCCACTGCCCCAACAGTTAGCGCGCGACGGCAGCGCCTCCCGCTCGTCTCCTTAGGGCGCAGTGCGGCTTTGCGGGCACGCAGGAGTCACGCGGTGAGCGGCGAACGCAGCGCACATCCAAGGCGCGTTCACCATGAAGCTTGCGGCTTGCCGCCCGTTTTTTCGGCGCGGAAGCTACGCTGGCTTTCGTGGTATCGTGTTTGTCGAGAACGATGTGCCGACGAACTACGACTGTAACTTGAGTCCCGCGCATTTCGGCAAGGCACCTGGCAGCGCTTCTACGCGGTTTTCCGCTCCGCGCTTCCGTTTCACGGTACGTAGCATCAGCAGCATCAAGTTCACGCCGCGTCGAAGGCGTTAGCCGTGAGCGAAAATACCGGAAGGATTAATAAATAAAAAACAGTAGCAAGTTGTTCTGGTGGTAGTGGTTTTTTTAAAATAATAGTAAAAAGGAAGGAAAAGATTTTTGATGGCCACGACATCTGCCATCGATACTGAAGCACCTGAGCTGGGGCAGCGGAAATAAAGGATAGCAGGCAGAATGGAGAAATTAAAGAGGTGAGGGGACAGGAAGAGGGGATAGGGGGATAAGTAATATGTACGAACTATTTACACAATAAGAAATGTGTCCAGATTGTGCGCGTGGTTAGTTCATTTTAGAGGAATTAAATCACACACGCGCACAGCACTGTGCTGGCTACAATTGGAGTGGGGTGACCACTTATTAATCGTTCAAGGTAGAACTCGCGGAGCGTTCGGTCACTTCGTGTAACTACGTGGCGGAAAACAGACGGGACGTCAAGCCCGTGTGTTCCAGGAATGCACAGAGGCTCACCAAAGTTCGCTCACGAGTGCGCGCACTGCCCCGCGGCCACAATAGCGTCTTGATGGAGTCTGGTAGTATGCCCTGCGCCCTATAGGCCGCGAGCATATCGCGACGATCATCGGCGAACGCGGCACAGTGAAGGAGCAGGTGTTCTAGTATTTCCACTGCACCGCATCCGTCACACACATCACTCGTCGCGATTCCGTGACGCTCCCGTCGTTCTAATCTGAATTGAAATGAATTGAATGTAGAGAATTGAATGTAGGGAATTTGAATGTAGAGGGAATTGAATGTAGAGATCTATGAATGTAGAGAATAACTTGCATATATGGCAATTAACCCATTACGCCATCGCGTCATACTCTCAAGGCGGAGCTCGAGTGTCCCCTCCCTTTCTTGTGATGTCCAGCATTAGAATCAAGCTGATTAGAAAAAAAATTTGAGGGCACTTTAATCTGCTTGAGTGCAGGAATGCGAAAGCATGGAACTTTCTAGAACGCGGGTTTTTTTCCACGGCACCTGTAGGAATAGCTTGATTTCTGCTGTTGTAATTTCTTTTATTTTTCTTCAATTTTAGTTTCATTATTTTGTTTTTGCTTTTAATGTTTATTTTTGTTTTTGTGTTTACTTTTAACTCTTATTTTTAAGATTTCTTATTTTTATTTGTTTTTATGATTTCATTTCGTTTCGTGTTTTATGTTTTTTAACGAATTACCAATTAACGACTAATTACCTAATTAATAACAAACCCATTACTTTCTAATTGCTAAGCGTATATTGGTTGCAGCAATTATGCCATTGATGACGCCATAGTGTGAGAATTTACGGACGGATGTATGGATGGATTGATAAAAATGAGCCTTTAAAATTTTATTTACACATGCATCCATGCCACATGCACCCATGCCAAGGTAACCGGACACATTGACATTCACAATTAGACATGACGGTAAGCATCTAAGGCGAGCCACTTAAAGAGGTACCACCTGCATCTTTGATATTTTAACAGGAATTGCTCGCGCGCGATGTGAAGCGGGGTATCATACCTATTGACAGAATATTGAAACCAACATATTTTGAGGTACAAAAAAAGCTGTTTAGAAAAAAATTTATTTACATATGTGCACATGCCAAGGTTACCGGATACATTGAAATTCACAAGCAGATAACGCTAAGCATGTAAGGCGAGCCAATTAACGAGGTGCCATAAGCATCTTTGAGCAACTAACAGGTTTTGCTTGTGGGCGATGTAAAACGGGTTAGTATATCTATGGACAGAAGAGTGAAACTAATAATCTGACACAGAAAAAAAAGACCTTAGCGCCAGTTTGGTTTAAAAATTTGAACAAGACGATCGTTGTTAACAGAAATGAATGGGCATGACCACTGCCAGAGAAACTCCTCCTCTTCCAAGAAAAACAGTTCTTCCGAGAAGAAACTGATCAGCTCCCTTCGAACACGGCCATGTATTGGCCACACAGTGCGGCGGCGAAAGCCACCAGCGACCACGGCGCATCGACTGCGCCATAAACTAGAAAGACCCACAACAATTAACAGGCGAGCAAAACGGCCGCATTGAAAGCGGCCGCGGGACACAAAGCTCGAAATTCCTGCCCACGGAATCCCGCATGAACCGCGCGCCAAAAGACGCGCTACCACACAGGTGACCGTAGCGTGGCTAATAGATTCCGGAAGCGGGCAATTCGGACAGGTGCTAGAGCGTAAAATACCCCACCGCTCTAGCCGATCACAATTAGGCAACACTGCCCAACCAAGTTTCCAAACAAAGTCACGTAGATGGTCTCGGAGAGGTGTCGATGCTATGCGCGCCTATTGAGCGGTGCGCATCGGTGAGCGGCGAGCCGCCGCACAACAGGCAACAGCGAGCCCATAATGTCCACCCTACGGTCTGCAACGATGTTCACATCAGGTGCTACTGCGCTTAAATGCCTGAAAAAGGCCACTGATATAGTATAGAAAGCGGAAGGCTCCTCTGATTGATGTCCATGATTAACAGGGACTGAGGGATTCAAAAAACACGAAGCGCTCGGAATGTACCGCGCCAGGGTTCGCGCTGGAGACGCGTCCTCCAGTAGGATACGCAAAATTCACTTCAAAGCTAAAAGCGGAGACGTGATGGACAAACTTGGGAAGTCAAAACCGCCTCTCTACCGTGGTTATCCTTGAACAGCTCGGTTCCGCCTGACCAAAAATAAGAAAAAACTAGAATGCACCCGTCTTATGACACGCAGGGGTGGTTTGACAATGTGGCGAAGGTACCAGAAGGCACCCAGCATGAACAACTGAACCATTTTGAGCCTCTCAAGCAGAGGCAGCTCAAATGACTGGGCCCTCTGCACACGAGCTTTAATGCCCCTTACGACGGAAGACCACATACAATCCCATATTCCAGCAGAGTTGTGGGTCACGCCTGAAATGCGCATCTGCGCACAACACTACAAATGTATCGCACGTCCCTGAGGAGACGCCCACAAAACAGTAACGACTCTTCGAATAATAAAGAGCAGCCCCGAGGAGGAAGCATACTCACGAAAAACGTTTAAAGCATCGAGCAGGCTGCGTTCATCAGCTAATTAGAGTGTGATGTCATTTGCATAATCCGTGACGCGTATTGCGTCACTGCCTGGCAAAGCCAGACCTTTAATACGAGAGATGATTGACTCCCAAGAGGAAAGGCTCTAATGCTAAGACAAACAAACATTTGGAGGCCGCTTAAGCTTCACTTTTAAGAGCAAGACGGGACAGTATGTTCTAGCATTGCGAAGGAATCTACGGAACGCCATCGTCATTGGGCGGGACCCCTTGCCCGGACAATTTAAGGAAAGGAAACATATCTTGGTGGACACCCGAACCGCACCGTAAGGCAAGGAAAATTAAAATAAAGTTTTTTAAGGAAAGGAAAGGACGCCTATCTCACATATGTCGATGGAAACCCGAACCGGGACGTAAGGGAAGGAAACTGAAATGAAAATTGGTTTTAAGAGAATGAAATGACGCCTTTCTCACAATTCTCGCTGCACACTCGTACCGCGCCGTAAGGGAAGGAAAATCCCTTTCCTTAAGGCGCGTTTCAGATGTCCACCTAGATGCGCCATTTTTCGTTCACCGTCAAAGACGCCGACGACACCGGCTATTTTGCGACACGAGCTCCTTAACGCACGCTGTCGCGTTAAAATCGGGGAGAACGGACAACCTTGACGGACGCCGCGGTCAACATCAAATGCGGTACTTTCCCGGCCATCTAGGAACAGAGTGCTTGAAATATCTCTGTAATCTCCTTAATGAGAAGCGCGAGCGAAGGTGGGAAAGCGAAAGCATCCAGTGTACATTATGCACTTAAGCTCTAGAAAGTCGAACGCCTTCTCTTGATTGAGAGAATCAAGACCCTGTGCGCACCGCCGTACAGTATACTCTAGGATATCTCTCGTTACGGGAGATAAACTATGTATTTCACGATCCGGGATGAAGCTAACCTGGTGGCAGGAAATGAGGGATGGGAGGAGAGCCCGTAGACGGCGAACCAGTAATTTTGCTAATATGTTCTAATCTGAATTTTGTAGAGTAATAGGGCGCCAAACTGCCGGACATATCGAGAAAGGAGACTTGCTAGGAATAAGTACAATGCGGCCTTTTTCATATGAATCAGGATAGACATGCCGAGTGAAGCAGATTTTGAACACATCCCAAAATAACAGGACCTACAATATGATATAATTGTGAATAGAACTCCATGGGATGACCATCTGGCCTTGGCGCTGAGCCTCGTTTCATGGAATGTAACACCTCCTTGATTCCACCTGCTGTTGGCGGAGCCATAAGGGCGTCTTGAAGTTCAGTGGCAGCCTGCGGCAAGCCTGCAAAAAATGAGTGCGGAAAAGTCATCGCAATCACCCAAAAAAGAGCGACTGGGAAATATCCCGAAAATTGACGAAAAACGCACTGAAATTCCTGCCAACTGGCTGGGCCACAGCCCTGGCGGAAGATGTAAAAGCAGGGGCACTTTGAGGGCACAACAGCTCCTGGCGCGCTAACCGAAGAGCCTCGGGATGAGCAGTTGGACTTCGTCGACAACGCCATGCAGCCGCTGTCAAAGAAGATAATCGTAAAAGACGCTGTAGGCACTCCGAAAGCTCTTCTTAATAAAAAGTTGGGCTGAGGCTTAGCTAAAGTGTTAAGCCTGGATATCTCGAAGCGAAAACAGTTTAGCAAGGCGTGCCTCTCGTGATTCTGGCGTTTCAGCCGCTTGTCTAGCCTTGCACGTTTGATATCTTCGCTGCTCCTGAGCCAACTCCCACGCTACCACTTCTGGGTCTTCTTCTCCTCCTTCCATGGCGAAAGGTCAGACGATGGAGGCAGCGCGCGGTCACCTGCGCTCCGCTTGACTTAACTCGGTTTCACGGTCAGACGATGGAGTCAGCGCGTGGTGGCTACGACGGCTGCGGCAGCAGCGACCACTTGCGCTCCGCATGACGTCACTCGGTGTCGCGCATGCGCCGCTGTGGCAAATCTGGAGTGTGGCTCACGCGAAGCCGAGCCTAGTGAAGCTCTTCGCTTCAAAAATTGGCAGTGGCGTAGCTCGGCTATGCCAGGATGTATGCAGCGAGAGGTACGTTTCCCATGTTGAGCTTGTTGTGGTCACTGTATGTTTAGAAATGACAGACATATGGTATACACATCTTTTATTCATTTTGCTTGACAGAGGCGAAGACTGCCCAATGACCTGTGAAGTAGCATGCAGGGGTGTCAATTTTGTCGATGAAGTATTTAGATTTGGTAGAGCCTTTTTAGTATACAAGCTCTATTGTGGTTCCCCATTGTGTATTCTGGACGTGAGGGTCTAAAGCTAAATTAAAGTCAAACTTTTCTTTATTACACTGAATAAGAGAGTCCTTTTTCCTGTTTAAATCACCCAAAGTCACACACAATGGTGAAACCGTGCCTTAGGCTGGTATACACGTGGCAACCACATCAATCATCTCCTCGACAGATGTTCCCAGTGCCACGTTGACTCCTTGGATGATAATGCCACTTTCCAGAAGCCGAACACATCTGGCTTCACCATTATTCACCGCGATCGAAGGGAGATGTCTGACAGCGGTTATACCTTGGTACGCAGAAACACCAGCGTTCTTATTTAGTTCAAGCCAACTGCCAGGCAACAACCTCAGGATGGGAAGGGTTAATCTTCTCTTTTCTATACCGCCGTTTAGCAGCGGCTGGACTCTCCTTCTCTGCGAGCATGTCAAACGTTGAGATACAGACGCCCACTGACTGCTGAGAGGAAGAAGGAAAAGATAAGTGCACGGGCCTGCCTACTGGCTCAAGCCGATCGAGCCACGCTCGCTGCCACGTACAGAAAGTCGGAGGGGGTAAAGGATAGGAGAGTAAAGATAGAAAGAAAAGACACGCCGCTCTATTATACCCTGGGCCAATCCCTAAAAAATCAACCCCCCCCCCCCAAAAAAAAAAACAGACGCCCACTACATCTCCGCCTTTTATACGCAATCCTGCGCATGCGACGCTTGATCGGATGATAATACGGCTTGCGACGAGGAGGCGGCGAAGAATGCTGTGCAGGGGCTGGATTACGTAACTTTCAATTAGGAAAATTGTGAAAAACTTGTGTCAAAGGTGTGAATAAGCCTCGCTCCTATTGGTCGGTCGTGGCCAGCAGCCATTTTGCTTTTTTGCGTCATGAGTGGCTGCTGACGACGTCACGGATGTGGCTGAAGTGAGCACGTTGCACACCTAATTATGCAGGCGCTTATTGAGTTCTTTGTCACAGTTTTGAGGCTGTCAATTTGACCGTTGAGTTTGTGACAGAAAATGGCGGCGGTGAATGCGACCATACGACTGAGGCGGCTGCGCTGGCGCGAGCAACGGCGAAGGAGGGCGCACGAAGACGCGTTTGACTTGCCGGACGAGCTGTTTCGACGCCGTTTTCGACTGGAGACGCAGACTGTGGAAAGGCTATGCGACGAACGAGGCGCTGAACTGGGAAGTTTGCGTGGGAGTGCGCTGTCGGTGTGGCGGCAGATGCTGTGTGCACTGCGGTTATTTGCCATGGGCGGCTTTCAGGCTGCCGTTGGTAGCGAGGCGCACGTCGGCATCGCACAACCGACGGTGAGCAAATGCGTGCGACGGGTGGTGCAGAATATTGTAAATTTGGCGCGCAGAAGGAGTGCGTGCCGTCGTCACCTATGTGACATACAGCTACATATAAATAAGACACGCTTATGCTTTCAAAGCACTTTATTTTACCCAGCAAATGGCGCTTCGTGGTCGTCTTCTGTTTCCCAAGGGGAAAGAAATAAACGACCACTCGTCAAATACTGGAACACCTCACCTTTTGGCATTTTTGTCATCGACTGAAAGAGCCGAACAACACAGATTTCAACATGTTGCCTTCGTCGATTTTGTTCCATGCGCTCCTTGCAAGTTCGCTTGGCACACACTGCATTTGTTGAAATTTTTGCGCTCACTTTGGTCAACCACACAGAAGCTGGATTCTAGGCGCCGCGCAAAAAAACAATAACACGGCGTGAAACAGCTGCTTTAGTGCAAAGCGGCCGCTTTACTGCCGTCAGCATACCCCCGCGGCACCGAAAGTTACCCACCAGTGAATTTAATAGCAAAACTTCGAACGCTTTTTGTTTTGCTTAAAAATTTCGAACTTTATAAACAACGTTTTGACAAAATAAAATATTAGTTTTTTTCATCATTGCTTATTTCTTACTTATTTTTTACAAAAAAATAAGCAGGCGGTTCTTCGAATGCTCTCGTGGTACAGCCTGTTGTAACTGGCTGATTCCTCGTTGCGTCACGTGGTGACGTCTCATCGTGCCGTGATTTTGACGTCACTGTCAATAACTTGTGACAGAATTTGTCACAGTTGCCTAATCTAGTCCCAGCTGTGAAGACTCTCTGGCTACCATGCTATCGGCGCATACGGACAACTGCTCATCCGCGTGACGTCACGCTCAGCTTTGACAGTGGAGCGGGCGCGCGGCCGCAGCGACAGCGAATCGCAAGCCGCACTTCGCTCGTCTCGGTTCCTATGGTAACGGCGCATGCGCACTACTGGCCTCTGCCATGCACCGCGAAATGCTATACTGGTAGCCCTGTGTATCTCCCTCTACAATAATAATAATAATTGGCGGTCGGGTTCGAACCCGGGAGCTCCGGATCAGTAACCGGGCGCCCTAACCACTGAGCCACCGCGGCGGGCAAAAGCTCCTATTTCCATGCGCACATAGGCGATGATGGCGACGGGGTGCGCTGAGCAATACGCAGCTTCGCCGTCACCAGGCGCACCTCATCTGGGACGCGAGCCCTGAGGGCTCGACCAGAAGCACAATGGTAACGCCACGGCTCCTTCAGACGGACCGAGCAGCAAGGCACGGCCCCAACAACCGAAAACCGCGAGGCCCGTGTTAGTCATTCTCTCGTGCTGGTGTCGGGAAGGATGCGCACATCCAAACGCTATGGTCTGTGAGGAGACACTGCAGCCACCGGAACCCCGAGTGAATAACATTGTGGAACCCATGCACGTTAAGAGTGATGTTGTTAACAGTAGTCATTTTGGAAATGAAAAATAAGACGAGAATTTGTGATGTGTAAGCAATACAAAGCGCGCAGCGAACAGCGCCAAACCACCTCACTTTTTTCGTAGGGTCGGACCAGAGGAGGCACGAGCCCTCCTTGGCCGACCAGCAGAAATGTCCGATTTCGTGGCGGGCAGGTTATCAGCAAGCACGGTGGAAGAATATTCCACCGTGTCAGCAAGTAAACTAAGTACAGGGCGTTTGCGCGAACATAGCTGGTGTTAAAAAATGGGCTTTTTAAATAAATTTGATATTTCGCGATCGTAGCTACAGCATTGGCAAGTGGCATACGATAGGATAGGGTACACTTTAATGCTCTAACAAGGTGTTTCGATTAGGCAGAGGTCTTCATCTCCAAACAGATATCTCCCTCCGTCTTACAGAGGTCGGCGCCCCTATTCCAGGGCACCGCTGAGTTTGGCCGCTCGCTGGCCATGGATGACCAATCCTCTTTGGAGGATTGGGCTGCCGCTGGAGAGCACACTCTCCACTGCTCCGCACTCGGATTTTCTGAGCCATGAAATGCTTTATTTCTGTCACATTCCCAAGTAACGTAGTATAGGGTGGGTGTTGCACCGCACCATGGGCAGATGTCCCTGTATTGGTTCGGGAACATTTTGCTAAGGATGTGTAAATTGAGGAAGGTTCCGGTTAGCAGCTTTCTCAAGTGAAGCGCTTCTTTTTAATTTAATATGTTGTGAGGAGGAGGATACTTTAGTCTTGTCCCTCTGTAATAATTTAGAATGTCGGAGTACGTCGGGACTACCCTCAATAAGTCCTCCGGGTCTTCGTTCAAGAGTGCTCGGTTAGTGTACTCGCGAGCGACTCTATCGACCCTTTGGTTGCCTTCTATCTCGGTGTGTCCCGGTAACCAGAAAATGGTGTGTCTAACGTGATCTTTGGGTAGGCCTGCGGGGAGGAGGATTTGGAGCGATTTATGACCTATTCTGTCGTTAATGTAGTTACGGCATGCCTCTTTCGAATCTGTGAGGATTGTTAAGGACTAATTCGCGCGATAACCCTCCGCGGCCGCTAGAGCAACAGCCATTCCCTCTCCCCCGGTTACTGTGCAGTCCCGTGCCGATGCGCAAGTGATCTCCTTATAGTCTGAGCCTATTACTGTCGCGACGACTTTTTGCTCCGTTCTTCCCCGTCTCAGGCGGTACATCTCGGCGTCCGTGTAGACGGTGTTCGCCTTGACTCCAAAGTATATTTCTACATATCTCGCTCGGGATTTCGCCTAGCTCTGTGTAAATATGGATCCATATTTTTGTAGAGCGCGCCTATTTTGTATGGTATAAAAGTTGGAGATGCTTTGAAGAGAAAAGCTTCTCTACGCTAGTCAACACCGCGCTTCGCGCGAGCCGGCGTATGTCGGAGCACGAGTGACGTTACGCACGGCGCGGGTTTCCGCCGCCGACTCCGTCGCCTGACCTTTCACCGCTTCCGCGCGTGACGTCACGCGCGGCGCAGGTGGCCACTGCCGCGTGCTTTGCGTCATCGTTTGACGTTCGCCGCAAGCGCGTGTTTATCGCGGAAGCCGACTATATAACCGCTTGCCAGAGAATAGGCTTGCGCATTCAACATATAAGGAGAAGAGAGTGATACAATCGTTACAAAAGTGCTACCACGGGAGTTGGCTGAAAAGGTGCAAAACAATGAAACGCTGAACGCACAACGAGCGTCCGAGACATCCGAACAACGAGAAGAACGTCTTGCTAAACGACGCAGCAAAGCATCACCGAACCTTTTCGCTTCGAGATATCCGGGCTTAACCTTAGCTAACACCAGCCAATTTTTTTACAGGGCTACTTAAGTGAAGCATGGTTATACATTTAAAATTTAGCAACTTGGCATTTAATTGTGATTACCTAACTGCGGCGAACCGTCAGG
Organism: Amblyomma americanum; assembly: GCF_052857255.1. Lineage (NCBI taxonomy): Eukaryota > Metazoa > Arthropoda > Arachnida > Ixodida > Ixodidae > Amblyomma > Amblyomma americanum. Next base: position 84,058,523 of record NC_135505.1, on the reverse strand, counting down.
GCATGCAATATCAATTATTAGATGTGCACAAACTACTAGATGTCCAAAAGCTGCACTACATGATGAACACCCATCGACAGCTTATGGAGGCACTTATCAGCAGATTATCAGATTATAAGCAAGTAAACGAAGTACAGGGCGTTCGCGGGAATCTAGTTGATTTTCAAAAATGGGCATTTTATTAATATTTCGCGAGCGTAGCTACAGCATTGCCAGATGGCATAAAAGTGGGAGATGTCTTTTACAGGGCTACGTAAGTTAAGCATGGTTAATGAAAATTACAATTTAGCCACTTGGCATTTGATGGTGATTACATAACTGTCGCGAATCGTCAGAACTTGAAATATCAATTTTTCAATGTGCACAAACTATTAAATGTGCAAATAGCGCCACAGAAGAACACCCATCGACCGCTCATGAAGGCGCTCATTACGCAGCCTTTGTGCTTAAGCCCTTACTAAGAGCGCGCAGCGGTATACCGCATGTTTGCCGCTTTAAACTACTTTTATAAGAAAGTCATTGCGAGAAACAGTGAGGCCACGTGCGATTATCGCGGACGCCTAGACAAAACGATGAATTTATACTTAACCGAGCGGTTAATGCACATCGTTCGAGTGAACTCTGATACATATCCGAATGGCGGGCAGAATAGGAGCAAGTAAACGAAGTACAGGGTGTTCGCGGGAAGCTAATAATTGTTTTTTTTTTCCTGGGGGGGGGGGGGGGGGGGGGGCAGGGAATGGCGCAATATCTGTCTCATATATCGGTGGACACCTGCACCGTGCCGGAAGGGAAGAGATAAAGGAGGGAGTGAAAGGAAGAAAGGAAGAAGAAAGGAAGAAAGAGGAGTGGAGGTTTCGGGAATAATTTCGACCACCTGGGATCTTTAACGTGCACTGACATCGCACAGCCAACAGTCGAATTGGCGGTTTGCGCTTTTTCAAGAATGCCCCGCCGTGGTGGCTCAGAGGTTAGGGCGCTCGACTACTCATCCGGAGTTCCCGGGTTCGAACCCGACCGCGGCGGCTGCGTTTTTATGGAGGAAAAACGCTAAGGCGCCCGTGTGCTGTGCGATGTCAGTGCACGTTAAAGATCCCCAGGTGGTCGAAATTATTCCGGAGCCCTTCACTACGGCATCTCATTCTTCCTTTCTTCTTTCACTCCCTCCCTTATCCCTTCCCATACGGCGTGGTTCAGGTGTCCAACGATATATGAGACAGATACTATTTCCTATCCCCAAAAACCAATTATTATTATATTACATTTCAAGAAATTGCTGATGGCCTAGCTTTGTTAGGCCAGGATATACGTAGCAAAAGCACGGAGAGTTCTGCATCGTAAGAGTGGATTCACTAGATGCGTCTTTATTCATGGTTCTACCTTGAGCCGTCGTGGCGACTGGTAGCGTCTCCGCCTGAAACGCCAAAGGCAGGGGTTCGATTCCGAGTCTCGGCAAAGGTTTTTATTTTTATGCAGTGAGTGTGCAGGGGCTTTCATTGGCTCCCATAGATGCCGCCACTGAATACTTTGGTTATGGGTTGAGCGCAGGCTCTGTTAATTCGCCTTTATACTCCAGTGTAACGCACGCGCTGCACGGCGACGTCGCGTCGGCCAATGGGATACCCTCCAAGTGCGCTTGACCGTCGACGCACTTGGCGGCTTCGGCGCACTCTGACCGCACTGGCGGAGACCTCGAGTGCGTCTCTGTTTCGCGCCGAGTGCGCCAGCCGCCGCCGGCCCTCCATGACCGGTTCGGCTCCGCGGCGAGGCGCGCGTAAAAGCGTCATGCGCATCCTCGGAGCACCGCTACGGCGTAATCGCAAGTTCGTGGCCGCTAAAGCTTTCGCTTTAAAATTGGCTTTTTAAACAAATTGAATATTTCGCGATCGTTGCTATAGCATTGGCAGATGGCATAAAAGTGGGAGATGTTTTTATAGGCCTCTTTAAGTAGAGCGTGGTTAGTTGCTATAGCATTGGCAGATGGCATAAAAGTGGGAGATGTTTTTATAGGCCTCTTTAAGTAGAGCGTGGTTAATTACATATATATTTTAGCAAATTCGCATCTGATTGCGATTACATAACTGTAGCGAGCCGTCAGGGCATGCGATATCAATTAGATGCGCACAAATGGAACTGCCCCTCGCGCAAAGGGCAAGGAGTATCGATCGTAGCCACACTCCAGAGCAGAAAGCGAGCATGGCCATGACCTCCACTTTCATGTTTTCTCGAGTAGAATGTTACGTCGGTTAAAGACGCATTCCTTCCTCAACCCTGCACTATACTTTCCATATAACCCTGCCAAAATTGGAGGACACCTAAGCTCCGGCTTAGAAGAATGCCGCGATAGAGTAGTAGGTTAGGCTTTCCATTCTTAGCAGTCTGACACCTTTCAACACATTTCTGATACCTTTCAACACATTTTTCGTCTTTAAAGCAAAAGCTTTAGTACGCCACGTTCGTCGAGTTTCGTCGACCGCCTCGCTATGACCTTCAGCGACCTTCAGCGCCTGGCGTGTGAAGCTGCGCCAAAACCGATGAACAGCGGGAGCTTCGAAAGCAAAGAAAAGGCGCCTAATTGACCACATAGGAAAGCGGACACCTCAGAGACCGATGTGCGCTGCATACGTTGACATTCACAACGGTGCGGCACAAACGCGGCACTGAAGCTATAAGGCATTGACGTACATTGCGTTCATTGGCGTTGGCGTTGACGACGTTGTAAAATTTTGACGAAAGGAAGAGCGCATAACTGGCTTCCTGGGTCAGTTTAGGCCTTAATCGCGCTTTGACGTACGTGGCCGTGGTGAGAGACAGATGTGCGCTACATGCAACAGAGGTGACAATGTTGTGGGAAACACGCGGCCCAGCAGCAATAGGCCGCAGCGTTCATTGGGCGACCAACTTGATTCGTTGGTTGGTCAGTTGGTTTTTTGTGGAAAGGAAAAGGTGCACTTTCTATGTCAAATATAAGCGGACACCTGAACCGCGCCCTAAGCTAAGGGACAAAGGAGGGATTGAAAGAAGAAAGGAAAAAAAGAGGTGCCGTAGTGGAGGGCTCCGGAATAATTTCGACCACCTGGGGATCTTTAACGTGCACTGACATTGTGCACGTTACACTTCTCGCGATCAACCATTAACTGCCAGGGTGGCAGGGTGAAAGTGCTGCCTATCCAGTGTGCGACACTCAACGACACTCAGCGTTAAAGACGCCAAGCTGGCTGCCAAACTAAGTCCTGCAGCTGTTAAACCGCAGCCAATTCTGCAGCAAAGCTGGACACCTCTACCACCCAAGGAAATATTCGTGTCGTTGCCGCCGTCAGGAAAAAACTCCAACCTAAAAATCGAATGCTACTTCGAGGGATGTACCCAACAGCATAAAAATCGTATATCTTACTGATTATAAAACAGCCATATTGAAAAAATTGAAAACAGCAAAAATAAAATATAAAAACACTTTTAAAAAGAAATGTTATAAAATAGAAATTAAACTAACAAACAAGAAAAAAAACAGAAAAAATGCATAAATGGTTAATATCTTGAAAACAGGCGCACAGCATACAGCTTACGCGCTTTCATTAGGAAAAAACCAAAAACAGGCATCAAAACCTCATGACGGATGACGGCGATGTCAACAAAGGGAACAATCCCACTCATTCCTCGGAGGCCACTTTACGGACCGCTCAGCCCACCGGCCAGAAATGGCTGGTGGATCGGGCTTTATGTGAAGCACTAGCCCGTGGAATCCTAGACAAGAAGGGGACCACCATAGAAGTTTTTTCGTCTAATAAAAGTTGCTTCCATCCATCCATATACCAATGCAACTCAACCAACCACCACTCATGGTTCATGCACTGATTTCACCTTACCAAAGAATAGCTCAACAGTTCGAATTGAAAATCTCTGCATACATTATACTGATCAAAAAGAAGTCGTGAATATCATGGTGAAGTAATAAAAGGTAATATAAGTACACTTCACTTGCCTCTGGTTTCACTCAATATAGGGCCACGTGTGCGAAGTTTCAAGTGACGTCTCAATGGGTAATTGGGGGTCGTTTTACAGCTTCGCTGTCCAACCACCTTCACAGCGTGGATTGGAGTCACAATTCGTTTTGAAGCTGTAGCATCACTGCTAGATGTCTCGGGCTCAGATCGCTGTGTGTTGTCGATAAACTTCAAGGCTCAGCCAAGGTCAAACCTTTAGTGTATAAGTTTGGTGTGTGGTCAATAGTCAGACCAATGGTCAAGAAATTGAACAGGTCAACGTCATTTAAAAATCAGTCAAGCCGATGACGCCAGTCACGTCAAGGTCAACCAAAAATAGGTCACGTGGCTGACTTTGAGCTCAAGGTCGGGGCAGTTTCAAGTTCAAGTCAAGGTCATAACTGTCAAGGTTACTCAAGGACAACCAAAATCGGGTCACGTGTTAGACTCTTGACTTGCCGAGGAACCGAAGCACGGCGTTTATGTTATTGGACATGACCTCGCACCCTCCTTAGCCGATTACATAATGGCAGGAGTGCCAGCGCGCCTAGGAACAACGTCGACATGCGGTGCTCATGCGCTAGGTCGTGACGTCACCGCCTTCTAAGCCGTGTACATAGCATAAGGAGCACCGGCGCGCCTAGGCACGAAGTCCACATGTGGTATTCACGTGCTAGGTCGTGACGTCACGTCTTCAGGCAAGCATAATAGGAGCTGCGGAGATGCCTAGCAGTGAGAGTCATGCAGTCGGCCGCTGAAGAAGTGTTACGCCGCCCGAGGTACAGCCGGCGTTTAGCGGCGTCTGACGTTCCGGGTGACGCGATTCGCCAATAGATTCCCCGGAAAATACGTGAACAGAAGAAGGCACAAAGAGCAGCCGAGACAGCGGAAGAACAGCAGGAAGGTCTCAACAAACGGCACCGTGCCGATGCAGCTATGCGGGAATGCCGGGCGGTTGATGCAGCTGCCGCCACGACATCAGAGACGCCGTCATCGGATCATGAAAAACAACAAGAATCGAGCCGGGCAACACTACGCAAGACTTTTCCAGGCTAGACCATCGTGAAGCTGATGCTTCTCCTTTAATTTAATCAAACCTAGACAACCGTTAATTTATTTTTTCAATTCATTCAATTATTTCATTCCTCAAGTCATCAAGTACACACACTACATTTTGTTAATTACCCTCATCAAGCACTGGCTTTTCACTCTGATCCTTTAAACACCTTTGAACCGCCTTTCTTAATTTTTACATATGATTTCTTTAAATATACTACTCAATTAATGACAATGATTTCATTAGCTCGTCATCGCCTTACACACCAATCAATCATCAATCGCTAGATAGATAGAGATCGATAGATAAAAAGGAGGAGGAAAAAGCAGGGATGTTAACCAGAAAGGGGTCCCGGTTGGCTACCCTGCACTGTGGAAGAGGGATTAGGGGGCTAAAAGGAGGAAGAGAGAAGGGGAAAAAGGCATAACACACACACACACACGCACAACGCTGTCACAATTTGTCACTCAACCCAGTCTCTTTCAAGTAGGCAAAGAGTGCCTTGCATTCCTTGAGGGCAGTCGACTGCTGTGGCCACGGACCGAGGATCTTTTGCTCTGTTAATGGGCGAGGATCGAGACGATCCAGGGCACAACACAGTATATGTCTTGCACTCTCAAATGCAGGGCACTCACAGAGAAGATGAGCGATGGTCTCCTCACAACCGCAGTTTTCACAGGCAGGGCTGTCGGCCATCCCCATCCGGAAAGCATAGTGGTTGGTAAAAGCAACGCCGATCCATAAACGGCATAACAATGTTGCTTCGCGACTTGATAATTTACGTGGAAGACGAAGGCGCAGTCCAGGGTCCAGTTCCTTGAGGCGGAGGTAGCAAAACTCTAGAACCACAAATCGCTAGAACCACAAATTAGTATGATATTCCGACGGCTTTTCTACCGAAGAAACTGTATATGGCATCGTGTAATACTCTTCCGCCTGCACTTATTCTGGCGATAAAGCCACGCCGGGTCGTATCATTTGGAACTGTCGGGAAGGCCCGCCTTCTCCTGACCTTGGTCAGCTCCTTAACTTCCGAGCAGCGCGAGGCCGTACTGCTCAGCTCCGACCCCAGGTTACAACTAAAAGACGTCGAGCGGACCAAAGAGGTCGCCGAGAGCTAGGGGCTTCCGGCCAGCCAGTGCGACCAACAATCATGATTAAAGTTTTTTGACCTCCTCCAGCTTGGGTCGTTGTCAGCGACTCGCTCACGGCCATAAAGCACTAGGTCAAGGGAAGAATATTCGTGGAAGCCCTCAGAACAATCAAGAAATGGAAACGCTCACTGGACAAGGTCGAGCTAGTTTGGTTCCCCGCACAGATTGGGGACGTCTCCGCACCTCACCAGCCTCAACGAGATCGCTCACTACGTCGCACGAGGTTTCGCAAACCTTGCCGAAGATAGCCATGATGAAGACGGAAAGAGAGGCAGGCTGGAGAGCTTCAGTGACTCAGCAAAGCCCTCTACCTTAGCCACAGGACCTAGCCATCTCCTAGCAACAAACTAGGGAGAAAGAAATTGAAAATTGCCTGTTGGGGAAAGGAAATGGCGCAGTATCTGTCTCACATCTCGGCGGACACCGAACCGGACCGTAAGAAAAGTAACAATGAAGGGACTGAGAGAAGACAGGAAGAAAGAGGTGACGTATTGGAGGGCTCCGGCATGAATTCGACCACCTGGGGATCTTTAACATGCACTGATATCGCACACCACGCGCGCGCTTTTGCTTTTTCGCCTGCATCGAAACGCGTCGGCCATGGTCGGGTTCTAACCCGGGTACTCCGGCTCGGTAGCCGAGCGCTCTATAACCACTCAGCCACCGCGGCGGGTAACTATGCAGAGCTCAGACAGTCGCCCGGAGGCAATTAAAAATAAACACGTCCCCGAAACCGCTGCAATAGAACAGGATCTACCCCAAAATATATAACGTTAGCACCTGCAACGTTTACAAGACAGATATAGCCACACTTATTCGCATACTCTTGGAGTGTAAGGCAGAATTAAGCGGTGTTAATCCTGAAAGACTCTCGCGACGTCATCCGCGGCTCTGCGCAGCTCTAGCCTCAGTGACCGTCCTAGCCGGCTCCAGCCGTCCAGCAGGCCCTCCAGGCGACGATGATACAAGATCTGGAAGTCCCGACATAGAAGACCTATTGCCGGTCCTTCTAAACCATGCCGAACACTCAATAAAGTTGTTACTCACTCACTCACTGCTCCCGCCAGTGAAGCCGAAGGGAAGGAGCGAAATGAGTGTGGAGCGTCCGTTCCGTTTCACGTCAGTCGGTGGGCGTGATTACACGGGCTCCGCTGATGGCGCATGCCGCTTTGAGCGTTGAACAGTAGTTAGTTGCATGCAGGTTCGATATCAGCCATGTCTTATGCAAGAAGAAATGGTTACGCCCGAGTTATACACCAACGTGAAGGCAATACTGATTACAATAAAAACTTTGGCTCAAGGATAGCTATCTGTAAACCACGCTATCCACCGATCCATGCGGAAGGGGATAACAGATAGCACAAATACAATAAGGAGCATAAACTGCATTATATTTCGCGATGGAAATCAAAAATTGTTCATATCAGGACAAGCGCATCATCTCACAAAATGCTCAATGCTGTTCAAATCTTTAATACGTGAGAACGTGAATTACGAAAAATGACAGGAAACATATGTGTCATTAATTGTGCATAAACTGCAACACCAAAGTAAAGTAGGACATTACCGAATGGAGTGTTCTTTATCAAGGAGGGCAGAAAACTTGTTTTAGATATTGAATGTCAATATTAAGGATATGAAATTTAGGCTCCAAAAACTGTTCAGCAGAGATGAAATACAGTACTGCAAAGATTGGTACGATAAGCATGTACATGCCAGTGTAGTA